>NC_083461.1:36501776-36581776 GCF_030014155.1 Tachysurus vachellii | reverse complement strand
AAAAAACATTCACAGAACAATGTTTGAACAGAAGAGCGACAGAAAGCATAAATAGAACGTAGAGTGGTCTACGCTGGCGTCTTCACTCGTCATCGTCGTAGTGATAATCAATAGAATTCATATTTGTCACATACATTCATTCACAACACAGTGCTTCCTGGTTGGTTGGTGATCAATGTATCTTACAAGAACAATGTTGAAAAGGAAAGATAGAGCACACCATTTGCATTTAATGCCTGTGTGTGTATGTGTATGTGTGTGTACATACCTACACACACAGAAACACACACACACACATATACAGAGGCAGCTGACAATTAACATATTATTGCAAACAACACCTATAAGCTCAATATTTGCAGAAAAGGAACATCAGTACATGAATCTCAGAGCATCACATGAGGACTTCCAATCAGTGAAACAGAACTAAATGCCAGTTATCATCTTCCTCCTAAATTCGTATACGTTCTTCCACTGAATATCCCTGCGGTTCAGTCTATTCCGTTTCTGACTTTCAGTCCACATGTAGACATTTAGGCCCCTAAAAAAGCTACTTGAATGTAAATGAGCACACATACAACATCGATTAAATATTTTACACCCAGGATGCTCAGTCAAATGCAGCGACTGACAGTGAATCTTTTGGGAATTACACTTTTTAGAAGTTCAGGGTCTCTGACATCATCTTCCACCAATCCATGAGCTCCTCCTTCTCTTCCTCCTTCCGTTCCTCCATGGACTCCAACTCAAAATCGAGCTGCGACACAGACACAAAAATATTTATTCCAATTATTATAAATAGATTCCTTTCATCAACAATCTTTTGTATAGATACTTTGCAGAGGTTCACGTGGTAGAACTCCTACTTACTTACTTACTAGAACTAAATATTAACAATGGAGACTCCTTTCATAAATGTTAAACGTCTCTGTGCAGAAAATTCTCCAAATCATTCAGACATTTTATGTCACATTATGTGTGATAAATATATTTGAAAAAAGTCCCTGGTTCATGTTGTTACTAGACTGCTGGTTAGAGCTGGATGGGCATTTGGTGGGCATTAATTAAGCATTGGCACATGAGTACATGATACCAGTTGCCTTATTTATTAAAAAATGTGGGGATTATTATTTATCAATGTTGAAAATTGCACATGCTAATAATCTCTTTGAAACTTAAGACAGAGACAAAGTGTCTTGTTTCTAAAAGGTCTATGATGATGTCTCTGCATGTCTGCACAAGTATAATGTTTATATATGTATAGTATCCGTTTACCCGAATAGCAGGGCTGTGTGGAACAGCCACTTTCTTGGTCACTGTAAGATATCCAGGAGCCGAGGCTGAAACTTTGTAGTTCCCAGCAGCCAGTAAGCGCCAATAATCACCGTCTTTAGCTACAGAAACACAGAGGTGTGTGTTAAAGAAAAAACCAGAAACTGTAATTAGATGTATATAATATGTATTAGTTATAATAGCAAGAATGACAATAATGGCATCTTTTGTTACGTCTAAACTCTTAGGATGGAATTAGGACTGGTTCCAAGTTGCATTGGTGACATAATTGGTTTTTTTTTGTTTGTTTTTATTTTTTTTTTAACATGGTGTGGTGATGAACCACTTAATATATCAAGGCCATAAAGTAAATATCTTATACCTGTAAGATAACAAAGTCATAGCTTACAAGACTTTTCACTTCAAATAATTCGGTGGAAGCTATGAATAGTATAATCTAAGAAAATACTTTAATATGTTGCACACTTCCAGTATTAATCTCTATAAATACGTAATATTTATAGATATATAAATACTGGGATCATTTTAATGAAATATTCCTGCTGTAATATTCGTGTAACACGCTTTATGTGATGCTACCACTAGATGGCAGTCTCGACACTGTGTTCTTGTTTTCCATCTTAACAGCTGTTTCAGTATTTTTAATGACCATTGTTCATTTGTCTACTGCTGTGTTTCTGATAAGTGTCAATATGATAGAACTTGTGAGTGTGTGTAAGGGTGTGTGTCCACCTGAGGTAATGTCATGGTCAATGCCCTCTACAGAAATGGAGGCGTTGGAGATGGGATTTCCCTGAAGATCACGCACAAAACCTGTGACTCCACGATGAACCTGGGGATGGACATGATAGAATTATTTACAGTAAGGTTCAGTCAGTGACTTTGGTAGAAATGAGCTGCCGCTAGCTGCCTTGTCCGGTTGGATAGTTTTTATTTTACCTGTTTAAAAGACTGAGGTGTCACAGAGCCTCGTAGAGCTTTAACAGTTTTGAACACAGAGACAGAAATCTGAAAATAGCCCATGCTCATATCAGCAAAAAAAAACACACACACACACACACACACACACCTGTGCAATATAGTTGACGAGGGAGTTACGGTTCTGGTCCCAGTATATTTTGAGTGTGTTTTCCAGTGGGAACTTGTCACAGCTCAATTCCAGCGTGATCTCAAAACAGTTGCTGCTCAGATAGTTAAAGTCCTGCATGCCTGAGGAAAAAGAAAATAAAAGATCATGTGATCTGAGAGGAATGTGTCCTCTGTCTATCTTTTTTATGTATTTACAGTTCTTGCTAAGATTGCTAAGAAAATGTTATAGAATAGTTTTGTTTGTAACTTGTAGTGTAGTTACTTTATCAAAAGCATTGTTAGCTGTAGGTTAACTATTATAAATCATGTAGCTCGAAACATTAACACATCTTCTCTAACCCTGGTGACATTACCAATACATCTGACATACAATACTACAGTTCTTCTGAAATTGGGAATTTGGTCTGGAGGAACTGACTGTTCAAGTGAGTATGATTGGTCTGATGGTTTGGAGAATGATGGTCCAATTCTGTATCCTGGATTGGGTGGGATTCTTAGGGAAAGGGTCAAATTGATCTAATCTCCTAGAGAATTCCTGAGATTGATCTAATGTTTTATGGGAGTGTGTGGGATTATTGTCTTGTGGGAGTGGGTGGGGTTGATCTTATTGTGTTGTGGGATTGGGTGGGGTTGGACTTACCGTCTATAGGAGTAGGAAAGGTTGGCCTTACTGTCTTGTGGAAGTGGGTGTGATTGATTCTCACTGTCTAGAAGAGTAGATAGGATTGGTCTTAATGTCTAGAGGAGTAGGTGGGATTGGTCTTACTGTCTAGAGGAAAAGGTGGTGTTGGTCTTAATCTTTGCAGGAGTGGGTGGGGTTGGTCTTACTGTCTAGAGGAGTAGGTGGTGTTGGTCTTAATCTTTGCAGGAGTGGGTGGGGTTGGTCTTACTATCTAGAGGTGTAGGTGGTGTTGGTCTTAATCTTTGCAGGAGTGGGTGGGGTTGGTCTTACTATCTAGAGGTGTAGGTGGTGTTGGTCTTAATCTTTGCAGGAGTGGGTGGGGTTGGTCTTACTGTCTAGAGGAGTAGGTGGTGTTGGTCTTAATCTTTCCAGGAGTGGGTGGGGTTGGTCTTACTGTCTAGAGGAGTAGGTGGTGTTGGTCTTAATCTTTGCAGGAGTGGGTGGGGTTGGTCTTACTGTCTAGAGGAGTAGGTGGGATTGGTCTTACTGTCTAGAGGAGTAGGTAGGATTGGTCTTAATCTTTGCAGGAGTGGGTGGGGTTGGTCTTACTCTGAAGGAGTGAGTGGGATTGGTACTACTGTCTAGTGGAGTAGGTGGGGTTGATCTTACTGTCTAGAGGAGTAGGTGGGATTAGATTTACTGACTTGTGGAAGTGGGTGGGGTTGGTTTTACTGTCTAGAGGAGTAGGTAAGATTGGTCTTAATCTTTGAAGGAGTGGATGAGATTTGTCTTACTCTAAAGGAGTGGGTGGGGTTGGTCTTACTCTTTAAATGATTTGGTGGGATTGGTCTTACTCTCTGTGAGGAGTGGGTGGGATTAGAGGGATTGAACACATCCTTGAGTAGGTGGAATTTGTCAGAATTCTTTTTGGAACAAGCAGAAGTTCGGTTTAATTTAATAAACATGAGCACCTCTAAATGATACCTAACTTCAGTCAGATTCAGCAAATACAACATCCCACAAATGTGCTGAAAGCTATAAAAATTTGTATTCATGTACCTCCAGGCACACTGTACCAGGCCCCTCCATTAGTGATGCCCTCTTTGAAACTGGAGTCATCATCATTTTTGCGGCATGGTGCTCGATTAGGGTCTGACATCAGTGGGTTGTAGCCGGAGTACGCCTTGGCCAAGCTCTTGAACACCATGTCATCAGGGCTGGCACTGTACTCATGAGTAGATCCTGAGAAGCAAAAAGAGGTAGAGAGATATACAGGTTATACAGAGAGATATTATGCACTGCAAACATCCACACACTCCACCTGCTGCTTCATCTGCTGCTCATTTCAGTCTTCCATCCAAGTTTAGATGCTTTTTCCGTTTTGTGCGGCTTGTGTTTAACAACTGTGTTTATTTTTTTACTGAAGCTCATAAACATGACTGTTAAACAGGTGCTGTTTTGTGGAGCTTGGAAATGAAACACTTAAGAAACCACAGGCATTTTTATCTTCCTGAAGGTTAAGGGGAAAGAGTCCAAAACTGTCTTTGACAAGCCAGTTTACCAACACTTAGCCATCTACTTAACTGTCTACTGTAGTTTGCTACTGATATTCCACTTTATCATAAAAAGTGTGCACCTATATATGAAAAAATTAAAAAGAATAGCTAGCTGGCTGGGGTGCACAGTGGCTTAGTGGTTAGCACGTTCGCCTCACACCTCCAGGGTTGGGGGTTCGATTCCCGCCTCTGCCTTGTGTGTGTGGAGTTTGCATGTTCTCCCCGTGCCTCGGGGGTTTCCTCCGGGTACTCCGGTTTCCTCCCCCGGTCCAAAGACATGCATGGTAGGTTGATTGGCATCTCTGGAAAATTGTCCGTAGTGTGTGATTGTGTGAGTGAATGAGAGTGTGTGTGTGCCCTGTGATGGGTTGGCACTCCGTCCAGGGTGTATCCTGCCTTGATGCCCGATGACGCCTGAGATCAGCTCCCCGTGACCCGAGGTAGTTCGGATAAAGCGGTAGAAAATGAATGAATGAATGAGCTAGCTGGCTAGCTGTGTAGATGGATCCTGGTATTTTTTTGAGAGTTATGTTATAGAGATGTTCTATAAAACATTAAAGTTTCTGAATTAATATAGACTGTAATAATGTAAAGCATTACTTTTAACACATTCAGGGGTACTTAAACATTTTCTTTCCATTTCCTATTGAGAAGTCCAGCTTGATTTTCCAGCTTCTAGCTGTTTTTCTACCTAGTATTTTCAGTAACACACTGTAGAAACTGTTCCCTTTTTTTACCAGCCCTTACCACGGATTGTCTTAAAGATAGTTTACTTTACTGAAGGTAGACCAGCTTAGCTTGTGTTTTGGCAGCTGCTCAGACTAACCTGGAGTTTTCAGCAGGGGTGCAACAGAACCTTTATACAAACAAACGTCAGTGGAAGCTCTGAGTCTGGGGTCAAACTTTGTGTGTGTGTGTGTGTGTGTGTGTGTGTGTGTGTGTGTGTGTGTGTGTGTGTCACTTTCATACCACTTCTGGTTTCATCATATGGGTAATTGGCCACCACATCTCCTCCATGGAGGTTGGCTGACAGGACAAATGGGATGTCCATAATCCAGTGAATTACAGCCTTAGTCTCAGGTGCGAGCTGCAAAACACACCAAGCCACACAGAGGTTACCATTTTTCTAACAGTATTACAGCACATAATTGTTGTAATTAGTTTGTTCACCTGCCAGTTCCCACCAACTAAGCAGATCTCCCATATCAGCTACCAACTGGTTAACACATGCTTTCGTTAAGTCACGTGAAGCCAACCAAGCACATCATTTTAATCTAGGAAAGTGCTAATTGCCCTTTTCTGCATACATGAGCTCACCGATGCCCCTGATTGTAATGCCCCTGAAGGAATCTGTATTATTGAAAATATGATATTATATATTTACACCATATATATAAATGTATAAGCTTTCTGGGTTGTCTATTGATTGTTAGCACTTTAGTACATACTGAGGTCCAAAAAAAAATTGCCACCCCTGCCTATGGATTTCCTTTTGGATCATTTTTAAAACAGTATACTTCTTATATAACTCATAGTTTCAGGCTAAGCTTAAGCCAATTATAAACACACATTTCTTCACTACCTTTTTATTTTTATCTTTTTGAAGGGTGCCAGTAATTCTGGAGCTGAATGTGCTTTATTTTGCTTTCTCTCACCTTAGTATTTTCATCGACGGCCTTCTTCATGTTTTTCAGCAGATGGTTGTTCGCGCCTCCGTCTCTCTCGTTCATGTAGACGATACGGTCCAAGTCTGGAAAGTTCCGGTTCAGATCGATACCCTGAGCGTTGCTGCGTCCAACGAACCAGTCCTTCATCTCACCAGACTACACACGTCCACACACACACACACACACACAAAACTGTCCAGTTCCACTGTGTATTATTGTATCTAAAGCTAATTTAAATCCCCTATATGCATGCATGTGCTATATTTCTCTTGACATTTTTATTAATAAAATCAAGCTTAATGGCTTCAGATACATTTAACCATCCATGCATGCTATGAATGTAAGGCTTATTGCATGGCACAGATGGCACTGTACACAGGCGTATCTGTGTGTTCATGCACTCGGTATGAGCCCTTACCTGTGAGGCGGCTTTCTCGAAGCCATCGGGGTTCATGGAGGGCATGATGTGGATGCGGGTGGAGTGGATCAGGTTGATGATGGTGTCGTTGCCCTGTTGATACTCATTACACAGATACTGAGCCAAATAGATCAACAGCTCCCTGCCAACCGCTTCATTGCCATGCATGTTCCCAATGTACTTAAACTCTGGCTCACCTACAATGCATACACAAAATATGTTATATATATATCATATATACCGTAGGTATATACCTATATATACCTATAGAAATGTCATATGAATGAATTCCATGGCAATACACTCAGCACTGGGATGCTTCTTAAATAATTATATGACAAACACATTATCAATGGGATTTGGATGAATAGATAACAAGTGTTAAGACTGTAGCAAAGGAAATTACAACACAAACTGCATCCCACCACCCGGTCATTATTTATTTATTTATTTTAAATTGATAGCTGTGCCAACCACTAATAAACATTATCACTATGGCAACCAATGCTAGGATATGTTATTATACATAACATGTATAATATGTGCATATATATATGTAACAGTATGTTAATACTGTTTTCTTGTGTTGCCATTTTAAGTGTTTTTAAATCACAAGGAAATTCGCTGTTTGTTGCCTGTAAGAGTTTATTTTTAAGATCTACAGTATAAAATTATATCGCGTCAAGTCCCAAATATTAGCTCTGATTTTTGTTCTCATAAAAGAATTTACATTAACCAGCAGCAAAAAAAAATATTCAGGAACGCAGATATATATATACGCACACACACACACACACACACACACACGCACACTCTCACACACACGTATACATGCACACATATTGGAAACAGATGGACAGCAGGCTGTTTAATTGAGCTGCAGCCTCACAAAGCGTAACTTGCTATTCATGCTTTTTATACTTTTTTACTGTCCCTTGGCCTTCCATATAAAAAAACCCACATGGCACACATAAATTCATGGTGCATGCATGTGTGTGTGTGTGTGTGTGCTGGTGTATGTCCCTATGAAATAGTTTGTTCCTGTTCCATTAAAAAAATCTTTGAAGTCTTCTAAAAATAAATGTAAAGCTTCAGCAGATGGTGAAAGTCATTCCTCAGAGCTGTGCACAGGAAGCGTCTCTGCGTGTGTCTATATGTGTGTGTGAAATTGTGACACATGCATATATACACACACATGGAAAGAGGGACATGTGTGTATTTTTTTTTGCATGTCCTTGATTGCCAGAGTACCTTATGATTGTAAAACACTTCTTTATACATTTATTCATCACAGTGTGTGACTTCTAGAATAAGCTATAGGATTTTTTTTGTCCTAAATGATCCCAGTTACCCAGTCTTGATTAGGGTCATTCATGTAACTAACTTACTAGTGAAAATTCACACACACACACACACACACACACACAAATAAACACACATACAAACACACCCACACACTCACACTTTCAATTTCATACCACTCACGTCTTGCTCTTTCTTCTTCAATTTCTCTCTCTCTCTCTCACACACACACACACACACACACACAAACAGAAGGATAGGTGAAACCAGGATACACTCGCTCTCTAAAAAAACAAAGCTCAGAGGAGCAATCTGGACTGATATCCAACATCTGCCATACGCATTAACAGAGCTCTGAAGATCACTCTTCACCACCACTTCCAATACACACACACACACCTTTTCAGCCACATGTACCAATTACCCTCTCTTGGAGCATCTGGGACTGTTTTCCTAGCCCACTTCAATGTTGTGTGTAATGATGCAGTTCTATACGTCATGGCTTTCCACTGCAGTTGTGCACGGGAACTTGGCCGTGTAAACAACAGAATGATGTGTTATACTCACGCATCATAAATCCCCAAACTAAATGTTGTCCTGCAGAAACCCTTTCAGAAGCTCGTTTCAGCTTCGTTAAAAGCATCAGAAACACCCCGATCTTGTGTGCTAACATGTTAAGAGAAAAACAACCTTGTGGATTTTTCACTGTGTGTATGCTTCAATCTTACTCTTATTACTCTCTTACTCTGGCTGCCTTTCCCCCCATTTCTGGCCCTGATCCCTGTCAACTCTATTCATTCACGTAAGAGTTTTATGATGAAAAACACATGACACTCACTCACTCACTCACTCCCTCACTCCGAGAAGCACACTGTGGAACAAAGAAATGAAATATGGTCTGATCTTAAACTAACAGAGACAGAGAGAGAGAGAGAGAGAGAGAGAGAGAGAGAGAGAGAGAGAGAGAGAGAGAGAGAGAGAGAGAGAGAGAGAAAACAAGAGTGAAATAAAGAAAGCAAGAGGATGAGAAAGTTTGATCCAGAGGGCAAGAGTGAAAAAGAGAGAGCAGAGAAAACAAGAAAGAAATAGAGAAAGAAATAGAGAGAGAGATGGAGATAGAGAGAGAAAGAGAGAGAAAGAGAGAGAGAGAGAGAGAGAGAGAGAGAGAGAGAGAGAGAGAGAGAGAGAGAGAGAGAGAGAAAATGCGAAAAATAAAGAAAGAGAGAGAGAGAAGGAAAGAAAAAACGAGAGTGAAATAGAGAGAGAAATCTATCTTTTATTGATCTGCAGCCTGGGAGGAGACAGAAACCAAAAGGAGGGTGATATCCATCTCAGAAATGATTCAGTCTTTCCACCTGTTCATTTATCCTTCCTTCTATCCATCCATATCCATCCATTTGTTAAACAAACAGTTCCGGCCGATTGATTCTCAAAACCGTAGTCAACATACGACAGAATTTACACAGACGCACGTCATTGGTGACCCGGTTGCTATAGATACTGTGATAAAAAGGTGGCTTTTACCTCAAGAACGCACTGGACACACACACACACACACACACATGAGTGCTGAGTCATTCAATGCATGTAGCATTCTTTTTTGTTGGAGAACAATCAGCAACTAAGCTATAAATATTAACATTCAGTCACAGATATCAGGCTACAATAACATTAGCTGTTAACATTGTTAGCATTGATGATTAGCTAGATAGCTAGTTAAATGATAATGTGTTTGTATGATTCCACATTTATCCCCTTTTCACTCCCATTAATCCTTATGTAAAACAAGCAACTGTGGATCTGTGGAAAAGTTGTGAAAAAGTGAAAAAACAAACACTGAACGCTTCCTTTGACTAATTGTACAGCTGGAGTTAGCATGACAATTTAGAGATTAGGTTTGTTGAGTAAACAAGCCATCTACTTTACTGGTTCTTTTATCCTTTAAACTTTACAGACTGTTTGGCTGCACCGTAGTTCACTTTTTCCTTAACAAGCATTAGACTAATTAAACAACGACTACTGTTGATGTTGGAGCAGAAGTAAAGCTACCCTGAGGCTACCTTACATTGAAAAAAACCAGCAAAATATTCCTTACGCTCTCTTCTGTTTCAGTGAGGCAAAAAATGTGTGAAAGCTAGCGTGGGTGTAGCGTGTATGATTTCTTTGTATGATAAAAACTGGATTTCAGAACATAAGTGTAAAAATTTACCTCAGCATACTCAGTTAGCAACTTATTCATTGTTAGCTTTCAGTTACATTTAAATGAAACTTGTAAAATTGTGCTTTCACAATGGAAAGCTGTTCAGTGACATGCAGCAATTGCACCCCGCACCCCATTAATCAGTAGATTACATAATCCATCATCCAAGTTCTACTTCTTCTTTTTCTTTTTACAATTTTACGCTATTTATACTACAGAATCTAGCAGAATAGTGTATAAGTATGTGATTTGGGACGCACCGACGCCTGTCTTTATCCTTTCCTGAACTATTTAGGTTTGTGGGGATATTCAGATGCCTCAGTGTCTCTACAAACACACACACACACTCAAACACGCACGCACGCGCACACACACACACACACTCACACATACACACTCACACACACGCACAATTGTGAGGATCCTCTATTAATAATTAATTCACTTTTGGATTTAAAAGATCTTTTTACTTTTTGCGGGGAAATCTGTTCCTAACCAGGAGGATAAAACATATGCACACACATTTAAGTAGAGGGAGCAGATGTGGCAAATCTCTCTGATTTATTATTAATGAGTGTACGCTAACAGGAAGACATCTCACTCTCTCTCTCTCTCATTCTCTCTCTCTCACTCTCTCTCTCTCTCTTTCTTTCTCTCTCTCTCTCTCTCTCTCTCTCTCACACACACACACACACACACACAGTTTCTTTTCACTTTATTCTAAAAATAAGCCTTTCAGCATTTAAGTAAACAACTAACTGACACTCAGCTGCTGGAATGCTCCTTGGCCACCGCTCCTGTTCTGCATAATCGTGCTTTTTTGTAACACCAAACACGCCTTGAGTGTTTGTGGCCCAGAAGCTATATTTATGTCGTGCCGGACCACAGAACCCAGTTCCAGAGTCTCGCCAAGTCCAGTTGTTTACATTTGTGGATAGATGAAAGAAAAAACTTTCTGGTTTTGTTGTTGGCATAGAAGTGGGGTCCTGATTATAGACTTGCTTCTCTAAACTCCTCACTGTGCGTGCGGAGGTAAAATACACACACAGGTTCAGTACAAGCTGCTCTGTATGTAACTTCTTAATTATTGCCCTAACAGAGCATACAACTGTTTTTTGACTTGTATTTATTTCATTTGTTTAGTATATTTATCTTAGTCATGATGAGAAATGACTACGGGTCTTCTACGTGTGTCATCTCATATTGATACTACAGTGAAACAGAAAGTCGTGAATAAGTAAAAAAAAGTCAAATATAAATCCTTCAGTTATATTTTCTTCAAAAATTTCTGATATGTATATCGAGGGTGCCAAAATTTATGGAGCTGTGTGTCAGTTACTCCACCACATGATGTGCCTTAAACTGATTTATCTTGACATTATAACAAAACCCACATTGGTGATATGACTGAAATTTTGGCCTGTGCTGCTTTATTGTTTATACAGATCATAATTATTTGCCCCCTTCCAAAGATCTGGAGTGTGAAGGTCATCCAGTTGCTTTCCTAACAAACAGTCACTAGGTATGACACATTCTTTTGAAGAATGTGATTGGTTTAAAAAAGTTATCTCTAATATGAGATCTAATCTGTATCATCTTATTAACTCACTATCATTATTAAATATTGTATACAATACATTTCTTCTCCCTCTTCACCTTTCGGCCATTTTCTCCTCTGCTAAAGAAACTCTACTACTAGAATCTCTACTACTAACACTTTTTGACCTTATGAGTTATTTTAAGGGTTAAGATGCTTTATGAATAACTTTTATCTTTACTGGGATCTTCTCTTTTAACTTTAAGGGGAAATGTCAACATTTTTAAGAATCTTCTAAAACATCTAAGAATGTTCTCTTCACATGAGGACGATCAAGACGAGGCAGTTAGGTACCTAGATGTCAGAAAACTCTACATTAAAGCTCTAATATACAGGTGTAATGTGGTGGAAAAGTTCTTTATTTAAGTAATTCAACTCAAATAGTGAAACGTGTGTATTATATAAGTTTAAGTCTTTGGTTCTTTTAATTGTGATGATTTTGGCTCATATTTAACAAAAACCCACCAGTTTTTTCTCAAAAAATTTGAATATTTGATAAGACCAATAAAAAAAACATTTTAGTGAATTGTTGGACTTCTGGAAAGTATGTTTGTTTACTGTATATGTACTCTACACTTGGTAGGGGCTCCTTTTGCTTTAATTACTGCCTCAATTCGGCGAGGCATGGAGGTGATCTGTCTGTGGCACTGCTGAGGTAGTATGGAAGCCCAGGTTTCTTTGGCAGTGGCCTTCAGCTCATCTGCATTTTTTAGTCTCTTGTTTCTCATTTTCCTCTTGACAATACCTGAAAGAGTCTGGTGAGTTTCCTGGCCAGTCGAGCACACCAACACCATGGTCATTTAACCACCTTTTGGTGCTTTTGGCAGTGTGAGAAGGTGCCAAATCGTGCTGGGAAATGAAATCAGCATCTTTAAAAAGCTGGTCAGCGGAAGGAAGCATGAAGTGCTCTAGAATTTCTTGGTAAACAGGTGCAGTAACTTTGGTTTTCAAAAAACACAGTAGACCAACACCAGCAGATGACATTGCACCCCAAATCATCACAGACTGTGGAAACTTAACACTGGACTTCAAGCAACTTTGGCGATGAGCTTCTCCACCCTTCCTCCAAAACTTTGGACCACTGGGCAACAGTTCAGTCCTTCTTCTCCTTAGCCCAGCTAAGAGGCCTCTGTGGTTCAGGAGTGGTTTAACAAGAAGAAAACGACAACTGTAGCCAAATGGCTCTTGATGCCTTGACACCAGCCTCAGTCCATCGCTTGTGAAGTTCACCCACATCGATTTTGCTTGACAAGCCTCTCAAGGCTGCGGTTCTCCCCGTTGGTTGTGCATCTTATTTTTCCACTCAACTTTCTGTTAGCATGCTTGGATACAGCACTCTGTGAACAGCCAGCTTCTTTGGCAATGAATGTTTGTGGCTTATCCTCCTTGTGAAGGGTGTCAATGATTGTCTTCTGGACAACTGTCAGATTAGCAGTCCTCCACATGGTTGTGTAGCCTAGTGAACCAAATTGAGAGACCATTTTGATGGCTCATGAAAGCTTTGCAGGTGTTTTGAGTTGATTAATTTTTTGAGAAATATTTATTTAAAATCTATGATACTAAATATCTGTCCCTATCCCTAACGAGCAAGCCGGAGCGACGACGGCAAGGAAAAACTTCGTGAGAGGATATGAGGAAGAAACCTTGAGAGGAACCAAACTCAGAAGGGAACCCATCCTCATTTGGGTGACACTGGACTATAATGTATAAATAATGTAAATGTAGATAATGTCCTTTCTACAACAGTTTATAATAGTGCAACCGTTTGTACTAATGGGTCAGTACAAACTCTGAGTTCAGCACAGTCCCAACACTAATTTCTTCCTGTCAAGTCTTCAAATTATTTCTGATAAAGACCAGGGGTGGCTCCATCCACAACAATCCCATGAGTCAGTGGTTGACTGTGCAGATCAATCCCCCAGCAGTGTGCCCACCAGGCGACGAGACTCCAACCAGGGTAGAACGTCAGGTTTGATGCAGTAGATCCGTCAGGAGAGAAGATCAGTGGCATGTATAGCTCGATAGAGAGAGAGAGCGGGGTGGGGGGGATGCAGAGAGAAACAGAGAGAGAGAGAGAGAGAGAAAGAGAGGGGGGGGGACAGAGAGATACAGAGAGGGGGGGAACAGAGAGATACAGAGAGAGAAAGAGAGAGAGAGAGAGAGAGAGAGAGAGAGAGAGCATGCAAGATTGTTAAGGTCACTGTTTGACAGGGTTGTGCAGTAGCCCAGGCCGATTACACGGTATCTAAATAGGTGGACCAGATGGCGCGCGTGCTGGAGAGCGCGCAGGCGCGCGCTAATTCTGCATCCTTCTGCATCTAACAGTACGGGAGCGCGCACGGCTCATCACCACTATAATCCGATAAATCTCCACGGCAGCGGATGGCTATTTCTGCTTTGCCGTGACTGCAGACGCTTAAATCCGAACAGTCAGATGTACCGCGACAAACAGAGCGCCGAAGTGCAGATATTTCATTATTTTCACACATTATAGATAAAAGAGGCTGGAGTGCGCGTGCGCCGCTGCTGGGAGCCATGGCAACGGGGCGGGGGCGGCGGCAAGTGGAAACTCATCTGGTAGCAATAAAAAGCCTCAGTGACTCACACACACACACACACAGACACACACACACACACGATACAGGAGAACTAATGATAGTGCTATTTAGGTAACACTCACCCATTAGGGTGAAAGTCTGCTTCTTCTCACACACACACACACACACACACACACACACACAATAACAAATAACAGCCTGTCTCAAGTCATCTCAGGTTAATAAAGAGTATACTACAAAACAATAAGTCTTAAATATTAAATACAACAACAACAACAATAATAATAGTAATCATTGTCATAATAATAATAATAATAATAATATCGGCACATAAACATATATAGCTTGTATAAAACGGCAGAAAATGTGGATATGATTTTATAAAAAAAAAATGTGTATAGTGTCAACTACTATAATAAATTACTGCTTGAAATGCATGGGTTTGACTTTAGCATGTGTCCAGTGTATAACACGTATACAAATGTCTGTCTTTTACATGGTACATTAAGAGCTTATCCTCATCCCAGCTTGCAAAATGGCGTCTTGTGCATCATCCGTGTGTCTTAACGTGCACATAAGTCTGCGTCCCAAAGCGCACTGCACTGACTGTTGGTGTATTAGAGGATGACAGTATATAGAGCAGCTCCTTGTATTTAGGACAAGGCTGATAACAGACTGGCTTATGATTTTGTGCGCACCTGCTCCTCTTTTTTACGCACCATTAATAATCTATAATAAATAAAACATTCAAACGGTGTGAGATGTTTTATGTTTTACCTTCAGATCCACAAGGAACATCTAAATCTAAATGCACCATTATGGATGTGACGTATAAACACCGTTTCCTCACGTCTCCTTGGCTATTGATGCTTAATGAAATAGGTTATGTGATGTCATAGGATTTGTGCATGGAGTTATATGGCACAGCACAGACACTGACCAGGCTCGTGGACGCCAGGGTTGTCAGTCATCTCCAGCACGAGCAGCTCGCGGCCCTCGAAGCTTTCTCCCACGGTGTAGATGCGCGCAATGGACGGACACTGCAGCCACACTGACACCAGAGCTTTGCGCATCTCCTCGTAACGGTGATACTCGAACGAGATGTCCCCGGTGTCCATCACCGGCGCCGCGGCGCGCGCGCCCGACTGTGCCAAAAGCACCGCAACAAGAAACGTGAGCGCCGTCGCGCACAAACCCGCCGCCTTCATCACTGCTCGCTTGCACCGTGTCTGTCTAAATCGCCGTGTGAAAGCCTTCCTTGTCCTCTCGTGTTCTCTCCAGATCCCTCCTCTCCCGCTCAATGTCTCTCCCCTCTCTCTCTCCCTCTCTCTCTCTCTCCCCTCTCTTCCTCCCCCTCTCTCCCCTCCCCTCTCTCTTCCCTCCCCTCTCTCTCTCTCTCCCCTCTCTTCCCCCCCTCTCCCCCCCTCTCTCCTCTCTTCCCCCCTCCCCTCTCTCCCTCACTGATGTGTCGTGTCCCGTATGAAACCGCAAAGCCTTGACGCGGTGATGATGCTTCTAATGATGTTGACGACGCGCCTGCGCACTCTGTGGCTACCTGTACAGAATCAGTGCGCTCACACGGTGCTGCCAGCAGGTGGCGCGAGTCCCCATCAGTGTGTGAGATGAAAAAGAGGTAACACCATTTCTTTTCGCACACTACAGGACATTTGTATAAATCATTTTGACTTGTTCAGCACCTTATACTGAACACACACACAGGGAGAGAGAGAGATAGATAAAAGTTTTGGCACTCCACATAGTTAAATAAGCTATAAAGAAACATTACACAAATATATTTCAGTGATAGCTTAAGAATTAACTACTGTATACTTCACCTTTAGAGAGATCAGACAGTTGTTTAGAGAGAGTTTCTTGATTCTTTTATATATTTTATTTCATTTTATCTTTTTCCCTTTTATGTATATTATTTTTCATCTGTTTTAATTTTCTTTGTTATAATTGGTTTGATACATATTGCTTTATGCTTTGTAATATTGTGCAGCACTTTGGGCAATTGAAATTGCAGTAAAATGTGCTATATAAATGAATAAAGTTGAAGTTGAAGTTGAAGACAGATCAGATCATTTTACATTTAACATGCATTAATTTATTAACTTATTCATAACAAGCCAGAAGTGATGATGAGGAAAAAGTCATTTCTCCATTTTGAAATTTCTCTGGTATTCAGACACACAATTAAGCCTCCTTAAGCACATTTACTGTTCCATAATTAAATAGTAATATATAATATTATATATATATATATATGTATATATATATATGATAAAGTGATTGTTTTAGTTAAGTGTCAAAAACTTTAACCGATTTGTATCTGAAACTAAAATAAATTATATATATATATATATATATATATATATATATATATATATATATATATATATATATATATATATATGTATAAAAACACTCAGTACAGCAAAGATGAAGAAAATGACATGCTGTTTATTAAGACCATATTTATTGTCCTCCTCTTCTTTCATTTGTGCACTGTGTACAATTGGCTGATCTGCAAGCTGCTTAAACACATTAATGACAAAATGACACCAAAGCAAGAGTCCTTTCCAGTTTATTTGGTCTTTATTTGGTCTTTTTCTTTCTTTCTTTCTTTCTTTCTTTCTTTCTTTCTTTCTTCCACATATGCCTATATAAATCATCTAATAGAATATAATAAATGTTTATGCTTTTTTAAAACAACATTATTCTTTGGTATCACCGGAAGCTCAGAAAAAAAATTCACATAAAAAAAAAATTTAAAAAACAAAAAACAATTTCATCCAAAGTGCTTTGAGTGATGACGTCGTTATGTGATGTCTCTGTTACCGATTATCAGACAAATCCTTAAGATCGCAACAAGCTACTTTTTGAACATGGATATAATGCATATAAGTTTTTTTTTAAATAAACAATCTAAAATGCCTGTCCTCAAAATCTAATAGAAATACTGATCGATGAAATCCAGTCGTTTGCGAAAGATTTTGTCTTTAAAAGCAACAGCGTGAACAGTTCATGGTGTCAGTTGGCTCTCGTTTAGAACTTAAAGGCGCGCTGTGGTGAAACCTGTGCAAGTCGCTGGTGTTGCCATCCGTCCAGTCCAGTGTGTAACACTATTAATATGAGACGTGTGTGTTTTGTGCTTGTTACTGGCTTTTCTTCAGCATCTGTTTCTGCATGTAGCTGTTGTACTGGTCGTCGGTGTTGAACAGTCTGTCCCACCAGGTGAAGGTGGAGCCGTAATTGCCCACGAAGTTCATGTGGTGGAAGTCATGGAAGCGTGCACCGGCGTAGAACGGGATCAAGTGCAGCGGGTTCAGAGGGATATAATATCCACTAGGGAGAATATAGAAATATAAAATCCCTTCCATTATGTATGAATACAAAATCACAAACATCTAGGAGCTGAATTCTGTTCTATAAATATGCTTTATTCCTCTTATTTATTAAAGCGTAACATTAACCTTTAATCTCTTTATAATCATGGAACATTATAACAGCTGGGTTTCTCAATGTGGCTCAAAGTTGAAGTACACGCTAAACAAATCCATGGTATCGTTTCTTTTCGATCATAATGATCTAATCAACATCTCAGAGGTTAATGTGATATTCCTGACGGTTGCATGTAGTGTGTTTCTGGACTCTGCCTCTCACATTGGGACACTTATGAGTCCGGGTTCCGGTGACATGACGACATACTCATGGTGTAAATCGTCACAACTGGTATTTATCAACAACAGACAAGATTTCAAGCAGGATTGTCGGCTAGGTTTAAGTCATTTCAAACCAACTCTATGCAGAACATCAAAGAAAGTTATAAATCACTAAGGAATTATACAACAATTTATTTGTAAATGCAGTTGCTTGACAATTTATCCCATTTTTATTTTCAGAAAATATGACGTCATTTTCAGGGAGCATACGATGACGATGCATTGATGCGTCCTGGTTTCTGTGGTGCATTTTGAGATGTTTTTTTTAGAGAGAGAACATTCCAGTGCATTGGAAGGATATTGCAAGTGAGAGAGAAAGAGAGAGAGAGTGAAATAGAGAGAAATAGAGAGAAAAAGCAAGAGAAAGCGAGAGAAAATGCGAGAGTTAAATAGAGAGAGAGAGAGAGAGAAATAGGGAGAGAGAGAACGAGAGTAAACTGGAGAGAGAAATAGGGAGAGAGAGAGAGAGAGAGAGAGAGAGAGAGAGAGAGAGACAGAGAGAGAGAGAGAGAGAGAGAAAACGATAGAACGAGGGAGAGAGGGAGAAAATGCAAGACGATAGAGACCTTAACTTCCTGATCAGCGCCCTGAACTAAAACTGAACCAGTGAGCTGACTGTGGCTCACCCTGTGTGTGTGTGTGTGTGTGTGTGTGTGTGTGTAGATACCTGTGCACATCGATGGTCTCCAGCAGACGGAATGTGACCCATGCCCATAAGAGTGCCATGTGATTACAGAAGACCATGATGCCAATGAAGAAGCCAGAGCCCAGGATTATCGTCTCTAACGGGTGTGCGTATTCTGCCTGCATCCCAAATGGAGCCTACACACACACACACACACACACTTACTGGCAGAATAGTCCAATCATGATGAAGACTGCTTTAATTTGGTGGTGTTTTTAGTGTTTTGTAAGTAATCCACTGACTGTGAAATCATGGTGAACTTTGTGGATGTATTTGTAGATCCTGCGGTGATGAAGAGCCCTGTGCAGGAAGTAGTGCCACGTGTCCTCGATCACGGCACAGCCGAAACACTGAGCTAACAGATACGGCCTGAGGAAGAAGTAGACAGGAGGCGTGTCACTGAAAACCTGACGGGAATATGCTGGATTTATTCCTGCGAGTAGTTCTGGATCATTAAATATGGATCATTATCTCTCTGGGATACTAATTACTGCTAATTACTAATCAATGAACCTGAACACTACAGAATTCGTGCGACATCTCACCAACGCGGCATTGACTCCCAGTCGTAAGGGATGTTAAAGTACTCGGTGAAGTAGTATGTGCCACAGATGAGGGGCAGCTGAATGAAGAAGTGATTAAACAGCAGCATCTTCAAGCACTTCCACTGTTTCCCCCACGTCTCTGGTTTATCCTAAAACACACACACATACACAACACGCAGCGTCGTGTCTGTTTTAAAGGCCAGAATGAATTTAAGGCAACAATTAAACGTAATCCATTAAAATGAGTAGTGGTAAAAATAAATAAATAAATAAATAAATAAATAAATACAGATAATTGGTGAGTAAAAAGAAAAAATATATATAATTAATAAATACTTTTGCTTAGATGCTTATATGTAAAATACACCATTTGTATTACCACTTATTGACATACTTAAGTAAAAAGTTCTAGTATTTACTGTATACTGTACTGTGTTTGCTGTGAACCGTCTCGCAAACAGCTTTGGATAGAAATGATCATAAAGATGGTGCCATGATGGACAGGAACAAATAACAATCATACTAATAATTAAAAAAATTCATAATTAAAAAGTTTTTCGAAGAACAGCCTGACGATGACAAGTCCGGACAGTAGTTTGAATATTATAATAATAATGGTTTTATAAGCAATATCAGAGATGGGGGACTCGAGTCATATGACTAGACTCGAGTCCGACTTAAGTCGCAAATTTGAGACTTGCTTCACAAATATTAAAAAAAGACTCGACTTGACTTGACATTCATGACTTGAGACGTATTGTACTTGTGACTTGCACATGTGTGACTTACTCCCACCTCTGCTACCATATTCAAACAAGTTACACTAAATAATCTAAGCTTTCTGAATGTTTTAAAACAAACTGACGCACAAATTGAACAAAACGTGTTGCTGCACGAGCTCGACCGGGAAGCTCGTCTCCTCTGACACGTCTGTTCCGGTGAGACGTCTAGACTTTCTAACAAAGTGGAAACCGTGGCCTGTTTTCTGCTCAGGTCTATGAGTAAAGCGACATCTGCCCTCTTCCTCATCGCTTAGCTCACACATGCTCTCGATTGGCTAGTGGTGATGTGATCGACAGTGAAGAACAAGAGAGAGTTTCACTAGAAAAAGCAATGCAATTCGGTTTCATTGTGAACTTCATTGTGAATTTTCAGTATAGGGTCAGATTTAGGGTTCACGCACTTGCTGAATCTTGTATCTCTGCATGAACGGTATGAACTGAAACAGGAAGCCCGGCAGACAGAACAGGAAATAGACCAGCTCGTGCACGACGAGTGATCCCCATGTCGCGATCTGGAACTTGCTGTAGTTCTGCAGCATGTGGTTCCAGGCCTCCATCACGGGCTCCTGGAGAGGGTTCTGAGGCAGCAACGAGTCCACAAACTCCACGGCCAGGTACGCCGAGGACAAGACGTCAGCCGAGCTGTTCATCTCCGTGCCTTTCAATCGAGCTTCACCGAACAAAAACTTTTATTCGCTTCAGAAGACGGGAACAAAAGGAGTCTGATGAAAGAATGACCGTTTATAGCTCCTATAACACAAGTGACAACAAGAAGTAACATCAATATAACAATAAATGGAGGAAAAAAAAAATCACCTGTCTATCTTTAATAAGTAAACATTTGCTGAATAATTTAATTTACACCAAACCGTTGTTGATTATTTTCCCATAACTGCATACCAAGTAGTTTAACATCCTGAATAGTTCATTATAAATTATTCAAATAAATAATAATAATAATAATAATAATAATAATAATAATAATAATAATAATAATAATTTTGGTGAATAATACTTTTGATGCAAATGCATAATAAACTTTTTTTTAAATGTCCTTCACTTTAAATGTATTTTATTTGTATAGTAATATATAGTATATATTATATAAGTGTATGGTTATATAATATATAACTATACGCTTTATACATTTCTAATGTCAAGTCTCATGTCCAATCAAAGGAAAAGACAGAAATCCATGTGTACAGCTCTACTTTATCCCAAAGTATTAAAGTGTATAAAAACCTATAATAAAATATTATTACCTTGCGCACGTGCGTCATTAGCTTTCTGTCACTCACCTTCCAAACGCAGCGCTCGCGCTACCTGTGTACGAGTTCAGGGCTTGTTTAATGTATGTGCGTTTTAACGTTTGTGATTGGCTGATAGATAAAGGAGCGTGACGCGGCTTTCGGAATCCGGACGCTGATTGGTCGACGGTATGGAGTGATGATAGTGAGACGGACGTAACCGTGGCGACAACCAATGAAAAGCGTGTTCGACCTTTCCCGTACGGTGGCGGTACACGGGAAAGGGGAGTGAGGGGGACTGGATGGGCGGGGAGAACGAGAAGGGGAGGAGCTAAAGTGTAAAGAAACAATACTAACTTTATTAGTTATCTGTTTTTTTGTATAATACGTAAAATTTTCTGGTGACGAAAAATGTAAAATATAAAAATATTTGTCACTTTCGATTTGTTGAAATTGTTTGCAACATCCGGTTAGAGCGCGTCAGCGGTGCCGCCATCTTGGAGAGGGCACACGAACTATAGCACATTATATACGCGGTTTTTTTTAATTTCCTCTTTTTTCCTTTTTCCCCAACACGTCAATGTTTAGTTTAGCAATTATAACTACACGTGGCAGTCATTAAACTTAGATTTTTACTCACACACACACACACACACATAAATACAAGAAGCATGTTTATTATTCATGATATAAAAGACATTATGAATTGGCTCAAGTGCACTGCATTCCTCTTGACCAACACCTAGTTTTAATATTGATTAGAATAATTAATAATAGATAAATAGAAAACACGAGAGCGTACAGAACTGAGGTTAGAAAAGGTACAGAAGATAAAAGGAAAAGGAAAGAAAGGAAATAATTTGCACATAATTGGTCAGTGCTCAGCAGTTTCAGTCAGAGATGCAGTGTCACTGAACAGATGACTGCAGTAGTTTAAAAACGGTACACAAACACAAATACACACGCACACATACACACTCGCATACACGCACACGAACACAAAAACTTAGATCCATGCAGAAGCACTTCCACAGCCGAGCAGCCAGTCCGAAACGATACACATGCTCAGGCACACGCAGCAGCAGAGCAGCGCATCACGGATACATCCAGAACAGATATCCAGAACAGACCCAGTTGGATCGCAGTTAAAAGACACGGTGCGCAAGAAACGTTCAGAGCGTTAAGACTTTTTAAACTCGGTTTGGCAAAGAAACTCAAGCGTAAGTCTCCTATTAAATGTTCACCCGATGAAGCTTTTCGCTCGTCGATTAGCAGCTCTCGATCCTGCCGTAAAATCACATCGACCTAGTCCGTTAGTCCATCTTTCTTCATAAAAATCATCTCTTCAGTCCAGTAACTTTCAGAGATTCAGAGTGAGAAAGTGCTGGTCCATTTTTTTTTATTTTTTTATCAAGTCCTGCTCCAAGGTCAAATACATCCACAAATAGCAAGAGGTTCCTTCAGGTCTATGGAGTCACTCCCAAGCCCCACGAACAGACGCTGGAACGTTACGCTAGTGTTTTCCAGAGGCATCCTTTCAGTTACGTTAGAGTTTGAACCGCACGCTTGGTTAGTACTTTACTGCAAAAAGTGCAAAAATCTTCATCATACTGTAACTACTCTCAAATAAAAAGGTAGAAGAGAGGAAGAGAGAGAGAGAGAGAGAGAGAGAGAGAGAAAAAACAAGAAAAAGTAAGGAAGAAAGAACAGGAAAAATCTGTAGGGAGGGAAAATGTGGAGGATGAACTAGACAGAGAGAAAGAGAGATACAAACAGAAATTTATAGACAGAGAAAAACTGAGAGAGAAAAAAAGAGGAAGAAAGAAAGGGAGAGAGAGAGAGAGAGACAAAGTGATCTGTAGAGAGAGCGAGAGAGTGAAATAGAGACAGAGACAGTGTATGAGTGTGTGAAAGGAAGAGAGAGAGCAGCGTTGTCCAGGCCTTCTAAATCATGAAGCAGCTCCAGGAGGAAGCTTCAGCCTCGTCTTCAGTGTGAGCAACTCCTCAGCATCACGTCAGCTTATTTTCAGCTTCCATTTCAAGAGAGTTTCAACTCTTAATTGCTCAAAGAGGTTTATCAATGGCCGACACACCTGCGCATGCAAACACCAGAAAAATCATTTAAAAGACATTACTTTTTGCTGTACTGTATAACACTGCAATTAAACTGAAAGCTCCTTACAACTCATTACACGTTCACGCGATATTTTGATTGTTTTGGGATTTACAGTAAATTCTTACTTTCAAAAAAGAACTAAATAATTATTTAGGATTTATGTGTACAAGCACAGTTTGCATCACCCCAAGCTGTTGGTTTGCATGCCTGACCTGCGTAGCTCCGCCCGGTGCTCATGAAGCTTGGCAATATGGTCCACTTATCTGTACTTGGATTATAATACTCCACCGACACCAGGTTACAGGAGCCGTCATCACCCCCGATCACATACAGCAGATTGTTGACTGCACACACTCCTACAGAGAGACACATGAGGACACAACGATGACTAAGCACGGTTCAAGAGTGTACAGTATATCACACGTCGCATTTTAACACCCCCCCCCCAAAAAAAAAAACAAAAAACAAAAAAACAACACGATTACAAATCGAAATCGAGTCTGCGTTTTTAAAAAGGAAACGTTTTAAAATGTTAAAAAAATGTTTGCCTCATCTTTGAAAATTCTTCAGATGGAAATACTTACTTGACATTTAATATTATTTTGCTTAACATTAATACATAACACAGTGCTGTAGAGCACCACTGCAGAACATAACACCACAACATCCTAAAGAATAAATAATAATAAATTAAATGGGTTTTTACTGTACTGGAAATCACACACGATTTGGAAATTCTGAGAAAAAAAAAAAATTTTAAATTATAAACACAGGACAGGACGACCGGCGTTAGCAGAGTAACTGAGCGAATGTCGTTTACCTGCGTTCCGGCGACACATGTTCATATCGGCCACTGGTTTCCAGGTGTCAATGACAGGGTCGTACACCTCACAGCTCTTCCTGACTAACGGGCCGTCGTGCCCACCCACAGCATACAGCAGACCTTTCAGCACACCCACCCCTGTTCACCAAAGACACAGAGCATAAACTACAATCTGTATTGAACTGTAAATCAGTATCTAAGAGATGTGAGCACATGTGTGTAATAACCTGCTCCACTGCGCCGTGTTCCCATCTCTGCTACGTGTGACCACTTATTGGAGGCAGGGCTATACGCCTCCACGGTGCTCAAGCACTGACGTGTCGCTCCATCATACCCACCAACTGCATACAGTATACCTGTGTACACACACACACACACACACACACACACACACACACACACACACACAATATAGCAGCATGAATCAGCATGAATGTTACACATGATACACCCAATACAGAGCACACATTCTGTGTATAGATGTTCATCTTGTTGCATTTTTGCCATATTATATTATGCAGTGCAATGATTCTGATTGATTCCCGCTCACCTCCGATCACGCCCACTCCCACGCTGCTGCGCCGGGTGCTCATGGGAGCTACGTGGTACCATTCATTGGTTTTCGAGTTGTACACCTCGACAGTAGCCAGACCTGCGTGACAATCCCGCATCTGAATATTTCATCTCATGCACTAATTTCTCACTTTCCCCTTCACTCTGGTTCCGGAGTTACAAAACACTGTATTTGACATATTCACAAGCTGAATACTATTGATGTTTATACAACGTTTAGACGTTCAAAAGGCAAAAAAAATCTACAGACACAATATACACGTCTTTACTTTACAAAATATATCACTGTCTTGGTCTTTACCTGTGCTGCCATCAAAACCACCCACGGCATAAAGGAGTCCGTCGAGAACAGCGGCACCTAGTGTGGACCTCCGGTCCTGCATACTGCTCACACAGCACCACTCGTCTTTCACAGGGTCGTACACGTCCACTGATCTCACACGCAGAGCGCCGTTAAAGCCTCCGACAGAGTACACCATGCCACCCATGTACACTACACCTACACGCACATACACATGATACATACTTATGAAGGAAAGTGGCAAGTATATACTCCCAAAACAAGTCAAAGCCATTCAGTCAATAAAAAACTACATACACATATACATATCGTCGCTGTCAGGCGGAAACCTCGTATCTCCAAAACCGTTATTTTTCAGGAAATGAAAAAAACGCCGTACCTTATCTGCAGTGCACAGGGTTTAGTCCACGTTGCAGTGGATTGTCTTGTGCTAAATTCCTGTCCTCAGACGAGCACCAGAACTAGCGGTGATCAAGATTTTTCTTCTTTGAGCCCAGTGTTTTGAAGACATTTACCTCAGAAGACGTGTTGATTCGTTGCGACTCTTCTTGAGGTGAAATATGCCGTGAAGCTCTCCCGCGGAGTGAGGAAGAGGTGGACAGTTGGTGTCCAATGGAGTTATGAGATTTGCGCTCAAGCTATTTTCAAGACTTTAGATTGGTTAATAACTTGTAAAAATAACAGACCCACATGGGGACTGACCAATAGCATCGATATGTGAAAAAATATGAAATTGACCAAATTTGGACATACGAGGTTTCCGCCCGACAGCGACGAAATACATACACACACGTATATTACCGGTATATATATATGTACGGTTTGAGTGTTGGGGAAGTTAAAGGGAATCTGTACCTGCTCGACATCGTCTGGTCGGCAGTTCTGCTACCTGGTACCATCTCTCCTCTTCAAAGTCATAACACTCCACACTGCGGATAGCTTTCGGTGCTTGGCCCCCAACAACCACCATCACCTGTAAATCACAAACACACACTTAAAATGTTCCATGCATCATTCAGTAGGCCAGTTTTCTGTCTACCATTTCTTTGCTTTTGGTTGGAATACGTCAAATATTCTCCCAAAGATATAAATGCACTTTTTTTGTATGTAAGAATGTGTTTTCTTCTAGAAACCGCTTATTTATTTTAACGTAATAAGAACAGATGTTGGCCTCGAAGCACATTTTCTTCTCTGGCGCACAAATCTAGTGCATGCTTTAATAGATCGATGAAACAATCCTCGTAAGGAACCCAGAGCGTGGGTAATAAAGACACACAGACAGACCTTCGGGTAGCTGTCTGGCGTGCGCACTCTGGTGCGGATGGTCTTCATCATGAAGCGCTGGTCGGCTGGCAGCAGATGGTACTTCATGGCCTCGATCAGGTAGTCTTTACAAGCGCTGCTGTTCTTCACCAGCGTTTCCACCTCCACCCTCTGCACAATCACACACTCTTATACCAACCATCATGTTTGAATGCAAATAAAACATCACGTTTTATCGACGTCGTACCATCAAGAGCTTTTAGAATAAAACAAATGTGTTAATCCATTCGCTAACTATTGGTTTTAAGTAACGTATTAAATACATATATAACGCAGCATTAAATTCATTTACCAGGTCATTTTTAATGCAAATTTTGTTGCATTTGGATTGAAATTCAGCTACTGACGTATAAGCATCATTTTAATCCACGCGTCACACACAAACCTGTACGAGGTACTCTCTGGACAAGAGAGGCAGGCGTACGTGCTCCATCAGACGAGACATATGTTCCTGCCGTACGTCCTTATCGTGTTTGACCCACGCAATGACCGCCTCGAACACCTACACAGAGAAACCGGCAGACTCAGAAAGAGCCTATCAGCGTAATGCCACGTTCCAGTTCGGTGCCTCCAAATCAATTCGATTTCAAGTCATTTTAACAGCCCGTCTGTGCTGCTTACTGTCACCAAGACAACCAGGACGATCCTGGACAATACTGTTGCATGATGCCATAGCAACGATGCTGAAAAGCATCATGGGACAGCTAAATGTGTTCTGTATATTTGTGAAGTATTAAACATCTAAAGTCTAGAGATGTCTAGAAGAACCCAAGTTCACACGTTATAGCTGATCATCCAGCAGCTCATTTTTAAGTTCCTCCGTGTTTGTGTGCGCACGCGCGTGTGTGTGTGTGTACCTTCTCTTCCGAGGGTATGGTGAGTTTGTCACTGGCGATAAGGCTGCACACTTGCTCCATGCCCAGGTTGAGAAACTCCTCACACTGCATCAACTCTGAGAAGTGCTGCTCTGTGCGTATGAATAACAGAGGAAAAATAAATAAATAAATCAACACGCTACAACAAACCGTTCAATGGATTGGAATAATCCACTGAGAAATAATCCTTGTTGTAATAAAGGTAGATTAGCTGACTAAAACAGCACAGACACACACACACACACACACACACACACACACCTACCTGCATATGAGTTGGCCAGGCTGAGAAGTTCAAAGCAAGCGTGCAGGTCAGCGAAGGCCCGGATTCCGAGGCAGTTTGTAGGATGGAGCTGAGAGGAGAGAAACTCACAACATGCTCTCTTCACCTCCTGCAGCTGGAGAAGACTAGCAGCTGGCAGCAGCACCTACAGATACACACAAAAGAAATTCCTACATTTATGCATTCATCTACAATAAATGCCTGAATGCAGGGTTGCATTGTGCTGCCTTGTTTTGTGAAGCGTCGCTGAGAATCGGCGGTTTCGTTACTTCTAACCTTAATTTCATCAAAACCTTTTAGAAACTGTATATATCCAGAGTGAGGAAAAGGGCTCAGAAAATCACTCGGGATCTCTCACACCAAAGTCATCCTCATCCAAATACCAGGCACAACTGTTCTACCTCATAAACAGTTAAATGTGCAATAATCTTATATTATTATTATTATATATCGTCGCTGTCGGGCGGAAACCTCGTATGTCCAAATTTGGTCAATTTCATATTTTTCACATATCGATGCTATTGGTCAGTCCCCACGTGGGTCTGTTATTTTTACAAGTTATTAACCAATCTAAAGTCTTGAAAATAGCTTGAGCACAAATCTCTTAACTCCATTGGACACTTCAACTGTCTGAGAAATCTCGTAACTCCACCTCTTCTTCACTCCGCGGGAGAACTTTGCGACAGCATAATCTCGTATCTCCCTGCTCCCAAGTCATAAAGCTTGTATCTCCGATAAAACGTGACTTTGGGAAAATGTTGTGTTAATGTTGGTACACAACAGTATATGATAGCAATATAAGGTATAATAACAACTTTAACGATACAATGTTTAATAACTCAAAAAAATACGGCGTTTTTTTAATTTCCTGAAAAATAATGGTTTTGGAGATACGAGGATTCCGCCTTGGGGGTTCGATTCCCGCCTCCGCCTTGTGTGTGTGGAGTTTGCATGTTCTCCCCGTGCCCCGGGGGTTTCCTCCGGGTACTCCGGTTTCCTCCCCCGGTCCAAAGACATGCATGGTAGGTTGATTGGTATCTCCGGAAAATTGTCCGTAGTGTGTGAGTGTGTGAGTGAATGAGAGTGTGTGTGTGTGTGCCCTGTGATGGGTTGGCACTCCGTCCAGGGTGTATCCTGCCTTGATGCCCGATGACGCCTGAGATAGGCACAGGCTCCCCGTGACCCGAGGTAGTTCGGATAAGCGGTAGATAATGAGTGAGAGTGAGTGAGAGAATTCCGCCCGACAGCGACGATATATTCTATTATCTATTTATTATCACCTCCATCCTAGTACATCTCTGCATCTCATTCTATTCCATACTATAGCACAACTGTACATACAATTTATTTCTTTTTCAATTTTTTTTTTGTCTATTTCTATTTACGCAAGCAGACTGATTCTGATTCTGGTCACTGAATGGTTTAAAGAAGAAGAGACACGTACGATATGGCCTACGTGCTTACCGGCTTGCGACAGCTTAATTACACAGCAAGGAATGCAGTTGAAGTAGAACAGTTAAAACAGTACAGACCTTTTGCTCCTCGTTAGTGTACCGCTGTTTCATAACAGACCGAGGAACGTCAAGGAACGTTAACTGTACACCAGACCGTAGAGCACTGGGTGTTAGTGAGAACACACACTTGAAGTGTTATTCAACACACGCATACTTAGAACACTAAAGCACTTACATGCCACCCACTCACACACACCGCCCACATGCTCACATTTGCTCAAGATTTCATTAAGGGCTTCTATGGCACCCATGAGCCGAAAGGACAAAGTGGAACTGACTAAAGAAAAAGAGTGGAAGGAGTAAAAAGAAGAGCTGTGCAAAACTCCCTACTGCCTAGACTGAGACCGAAGACTGTTTCACAACCATGTTTTTATTATCACTGACATAAATAATTCTATTTCCTGCTCTACCAAACCCAGGCACTCTAATGTGACAGAGTCTAAAAAAAATGATTAAACCAAGAGCTTTGGTTTACGTCGCACATCAGAATGAAGAAACTATAACCATGGATCTTGTTGCCAGATGTGCTAGCTTTGGTATTTCAGAAGCTGCGGATCTCACTGTCCCTGTATACTGTGTGTGCTTGTGTGTGTTACCTGTACATTCTCTTCGGTGACCTGTATTTCGGCAGTGTAAACATAATCGATCAGAATGCCCAGCGTCCAGCCGTCTATCTCCTTTATCCGCACCTTCTTCTGCCTGCTCTCGCTCATCTCGCCTACAAACACACACAATGGTTATTTTAAAAACACACACACAGCTGACCTTCCAGTGCCTTACATTTCGTTGTGTTCATTCAGAACCGTTATTACTTTAATTCTTATTATAATACGAGTTTGACCGTAAACCTGTGAACATGGCACGGAAATACGGACTCCCGGCTGCCAGAACCACTCTGTGTGCTGCGATCTCCACATCCTCCGCTACAATGGTCACGTCACACAACACACTCTGACTGGCGAAGAAAAAGGGAAAATACGAGAGTTAAATGTCCGAACAATATAAAAGTCTTTCAATTATCGATTAATTAACCATCATCCAAAGAGTATAATACTGAGATTGGTAAGACAATTTAAAAAAAAATTTGGATCGTCCAATTCCTGGAATGTTTTCTGGCTCTTATATTGAAGTAGGGCTGGGCGATATGGCTGAAAACTGTATCACGATATCAGTGTTTCATGTCGGTCGATATCGATAATTATTATTATTTAATATTATTATATTAATTATTATATTAATTAATAATAATTATAATTATTATATATTATTATAATATTATTTAATAATTATTATTATTATTTATGACCCATTTAAAATAAGGACCAGGAGAAAAATATATTACATTAAACCATTTTTATTTTAAACTTAACCGTCCTCTGATCATAATCGCCTCAGTTATTAAGACAGAAATGTCAACAAGCAGGAAAACTCAAATAATTATAATGTAAACATAAGTCTAAAGTCACAATGAACACTTAACAAATATCTCTTAACATTTAAGGTGCAAAATGAAAGAAAATGCAAGAAATGCTTAATAAAGTGTAATAAAATAGTGCAAAGTGTTAAATATAAACATAGAGAAATGGTCTTGCATAATTTGCAGACGACATTGGTCTGACTACGGATAGTCTTATAATATCCAAATATATAATATATAATAATATAATATAATATCCATACTGGCACGCTGACTTTTCCTGTTTTATTTACAATTTCCTCGCTCGCTGCGGCTCATTTTCTGTTAGCGTGTCACTGAGTACCTTTGTTAATGCAACCAAACTTGCTTCGCAACCTGTTTTCTTCCGACGAAGAATAAAAAATATCGAACACATTTTTTATTGATATCGATCACGTGTCTATCGCGATACACATCGTTATCGTTTTATCGCCCAGCCCTATATTGTAGCCAACGCTAATCTTATATATTGAATAATCTTCATTCTCTCATACACACAAATATATTCGTTAATTATTAGAGACAATCTGAACATGCAGGTTTCACACACACACACACACACACACACACACACGTAAAATACACAAGCATACCTGCGCAATTCATTCATGATCCTGAAAGCTTTCTTCATGTGTCGAGGGTTAACGGTGACCGCACTCTGCTTCTCACACTCATCATCCTTCAGCTCCACAGCTTTATGATTGCAAAGCTTTGTGCATCTGGAAGAAAAAAAATTAAAAAATTAAAAAAAACATGCACACAGAATTAAGTGAGGATGATTTTGCAAAAAAAGAATAAATAGACTACAAGAAATCCTATCGCGATACAATACACGATACACAACATTAGTATGCATCCGATATTATTTAACTGAGGTTTTGTACGTTTGCATTTGTTTAATTAGTTACTCAAAGGATAGAAAAGTTGATGTGCTCTATCAAATATATCACAAGGAAGTCCTACAGTTTTCACAAGAGCATTTTGTGAGAGCAAGTACAATTTATTTATTAAAAACTGCTGCATCCTAAGATTTCTTTTCCCTTATCGTGCACTAATTCCTCGATGAAACGCATCTAGTACGTCAAGTAGTTTCTTCGCTTAACGCTTACGCCTTCCATAAACGATCCATACTCCTTTTCCATGTTTTTTCCCTACGACTTATCGTTAACGGTGTTTTTAGCCTTATTGGACGCGTACGAGCTGTTACCATAGCAACGATCGTGCGGCACAGCGCGTTGATTCGACTGTGTGATTTGCCTCGAAGCCGGTACTACTTTCGGAGCCCTTTTACAGGAATTTATTAACTTCTCTCGTGACTGTGTTTTGTTTTTTGTTTTTTTTAGTTTTCTGCTCTATGGCAACGTAGGTGTCAGAACGAGTGTTTTATTCGCTTTAAGGTTGCTAATGACGACGTTCTGAAGGGTATAAAAGCTAAAAGCTAGAGCTAATTAGTGATAGCTAGCGTTGTGTCTGAAATAAACAGTGACGTGAAGTTCTCACACTCACACTCACACTCACTCACTCCACACTCTCACACACTCTCTCTCTCTCTCACACACACACACACACACACACACACAGAGAGAGAGAGAGAGAGAGACAGCTAGCTAGCTAGCTAGTTCGGTAAGCTTACAGCGGATGGATCTCCATGATGTGGTGTGTGTTCAGGCCGCGATATCTGTCACTACTTTCTTGCACCATTCCATCTCAACGGATCTCGGCCCCGACAGAAGAAATCCGCATCACACTGAGGTACCGAGTCCAGCTCAGCTGTCGCTGCACATCCAGCTAACTGTAAACACACAGGCGTCTCTCTTCCCCCTTCCCTTCTATGCTTTTTAATGACCAGCGTGAACAGCAGCGCCACCTGCCGTGGAAGACTGAAATACGCGCAAACAATCTCCACGGCATCTTACCCGGAAGTAGCGCAATAGATATGTAATATAGATCGCAGAACGAACGACACGCATGCGCACTCGAGTTCAGCACAGAGCCTTTATAGAGGATGAAGCAATACTAATTATAATAATAATAATTAAAAAAAATTATTATTCGTTTAGTATTTATTACATCAATTCAAGTTTGACCTTACCTTACGCTGAGTATTATTCAATACATATTGCTCATAGTAAATACGTGACAAAGAAACACAAAGAAATACAAAATAGAAGTAAATAGAAGTTTCTCTATGAAGCTCAAATAACATAGAAATTTAATTTCAAATTGTAATATTGTTTTGTCACCATACACAGTGGACAAACTGTTTTATACAGGCTTCTTTTTAAAAAGTGATGCTATATATCCACACTGAAGTTGATGTTCCTGTAACAGCATGGCCTGATGTTTTATTCCTCTTATACCACACTAATTTAACCATATCATTATGTCTTTACTCATTAATAGATGCAGATACATACTTTTAATTTGTTTACGGTCACTTTTAATAAGTGTGTACTCAATACATTTTCATTTCCGCACCTAATGTTCTCTTAAAGAAATGCAATTCTCTGAAATCTTTTTACTCTGAATTGAACATCGAATTAAAAATTTTGTAAACAAATTCGTAATCTAGTTTTGTTGCCTTCAAAATGTCGCAGATAAAATCCGAGTTACTGGCAATTTCACCTACATTTATGGCATATTTCTTTTAAATGCCTAATATTTTACACTACACACTTTAAAAATAGTAAATTCAAAATTGAATAGAAAGTATAAAAGTGTAACTACTGTATTGTTTGCTTCTTTTCTTTTGTATTTATACACAGTACTGTATAGATTAGTGTTATGTTTTTACTTTATATTTGCACAAAATACTTTATATTTTTTTCTCTTCTGTTTTCTTTGTAACATAGAAATTTCCCCACTGTGGGATGAATAAAGGTAAATCTTATCATATATTTAAATGATCCAGTTCAACACTGACCTCTAGTGGTGAACTGCGGTTTGTGCAACTGAGCACAAAAATCCAAGAAAAACACAGCTGACAGAATATGAACTAAAAGTTAATATTCTGTCAGCTGTGTTTTTCTTGGATTCTTGGATGCCAATCAACCTACCATGCATGTCTTTGGACCGGGGGAGGAAACCGGAGTACCCAGAGGAAACCCCAGAGGCACAGGGAGAACATGCAAACTCCACACTAACTTTTAGTTTTGTCAGGAAAATTGTAACATATCTTCATCATCATAAACAACTTATTAACTAGCGATTAGTCCTTGAAAATGTCTGATGTTCTTGCAAATTCTATGCTTAGGGTTAACAGAGGACAACAAGAGACCAAAGGAGAAGTCATTGCTACAGTATTTATTTATTGGCCATTCAAACTCATTGTGGCTGAATGTTACCTGCAACAGTATATAGCGCTCTGCAATTTTAAACAAAATATAACCAATATTTACATTTTTTGTATTAAAAATACAAAATGTGATACAGACAGCTGTCTTTTTAAAAGACATAGAAATACATGTGGTATGAAAAGGTTCAGGCAGGGAAATGAAGACCTAGGCTGCATCTATCTTATATTTAATTATGAAAGTAGCTATGTGATAACCATTTCATAACAAGTAGCAAACCCTTTAGTTCTTTTTTTTTTTTTAATACACTTTGTCCATTTGTGCAACAGGAATGAAATTTGTTTCAATAATAAAAACATGATTGAAATGAATTAAAACGACGACAATGCTTGAGAGTGCATTTAGAAATCAGTGTGAGATAAAACTGAACAGACAATTGAAATCACAAAAAAGTAACAAGACACACTGAATACTGACGGCAACACTGAGTTGTTTGAGGTCTATTGCGCAGCTTTTTCTCGCTCACACACACTGACTCAAACACTTACACACACACACACACACACACACACACACACACACTGTAGACTTCAGACAACAATTAAAATAACACTGTTTCCATGAAAAGATGAGCGTATGTATATGTTAAGCTTTTGTTCAAGCTGTCTTTTTTCCTTCATTTTCTTTTATCAAAGTGCCAAAACATCTTTGTTGTGGTTCTCACAGTGATTTCAAACCAAGAGCAAATTTAAAAAAAAAAAAAAAAAAACACGAACAACGACGTGTTCTGTTTGTTGTTGCCTCTTCATCACGGACACTGTTCCCGCTTGCTTTGGAATTCGATTGACAGCTGTTAAATCCATTCAGAGGACAGCAGGAGCAGAGAGTCGAGACGGTTTGGTTTTGAGAAGCTTTGTGTGGTTACAGTTCTGAGCAGACGAATAAAACGTGGCTGTGTGCTGAGTTCTCACACGGCAGATATCTGCTCATTTTCTGCAAACAGGATAAAACGGAAATCAACGTCAACATACAGTTCTAGCTCTTCCTTTAAAATAATTTTTATTCAAACAAAAAGAAGTGAATCTCTAAACTAAACGGAATCCTCACCATCACAAGGTGGTCGCCGCGGCGTAGGACAGTGAGTGTATCCATGCATACGGGTGGGCGGGCGTGGCTGTGGTGGAGGTTCTAAATCCAATGACCTCTTAATAAGGCGGGACCTCTGCAAGGCTGTGTTGTAATCAGGTGGGCGTCGGCCATGAGTGTGACTGTGGATTAGATTATGGTTATTATGACCGAGTTCCTCGACCTCAGCCAAGGACCGAGCGGTGTACCCAGGTGGAGTGGGTGGAGGCTCTCTGAAATTCCCCTCCCTCCGACTCGTAGTGCTTTTTTGCACGTTCGGCACTTCGTCCTTTCCCCCTCGTCGCTTGATTGTGCCCGTGTCACCCTCCGATTCGTCGGCCCAGTAGCCAAGGGGTGTGGCAGACTGGCTCCGCCCAATGCCAGGCCCCTCCGACAGCGTCTCCCAGCTGCGGCTGTCATAGTAACCAATGCGCTGAGGGATGCTCTGGATGTTGTCATGAGAGCCACTGGAGCAGGAGGTCCAGCTGCCCCGCCCACTGTCGGCAGCATCCAATGAGGCACGGTCACACTGGTCCTGGGTCAATGAATAAGATCTGACAGAGACAGAAATAAAACAAATGAGAGCGATTAGATTTGATTTTCTGACGAATCTCTGCAAATGTTCTCATTTACTACAGCGCTGTCAACGTCTTGATTCTGATTGGTCTAGAACAGCAGCTCTGACAGTGGTTCTGCCTTTTATTCCAAATTGAAGAAGTATATTGTATGGTGTCTGTTATATACTATAAAAACTGACGTTAAAAGAAACGACTAAATAAATATTCACAATGACGGTGCATTTGATTTTGTTCCCTCCACAAGTTGCTTACCCGAGACTGATTTGATCTAGCTCTGTCCGGTGTGGGTGAGGAGTCTGTGAACATGTGCGTGTGTGAGACGGGGCGTGTGTGTGGGGGTGGACGTGGACGTCTGATGTGATCAGGTCAGATGATGAGGAACTCAGTAGACTCAGCTGATCGGGTCCTTGAAAAACAAAATGTTTGACCTTCCATCAGATCAGATAAAATCAAACAAACAAAACAACACAGTGGCTAACAGATTGTCCCACACACGCTAAATGCAACTGTCATTTATGTGATTCTGTAAGCGCCAGAGAGACTCTATAAGTGGTCAGTGGGTTCGCACCTTTTCTGGATGAGTTGCCAGTGAAAGCGGGTGGGGACGATCTGAGAGAGGAAGCATTTGATTGGCTGTCTTCCTGTGGTCTTCTCTGTCTGTCCTGGCCCTCTTCTGCGTGGTGAGACCCGGGTGTATGTGCAGCTACACACACACACAGTGAAAATATACACTTCAAACTAAGCTTCACTTATGTATAAACTCAGAAAAACAATAGAAGAATAGAGTTTATGATCATGTTTGTTTAAATTTTTTTTGGCCAGATTATGTGTCATTACCAAAAGCTTCTTTTGGTGGCGGCTTCTTTCGAGGAATATTCTTTGGAGTGGGGCTTCTTGGCGTTGCTGGAGACGCATCAACTCGCCTTTTTTCCACAGTGCTCTTATGACCTAAGGAACACACAAATGCAAAAATGAACACACTTCCTTAAACGGATCTAAAAGAAGGCACAGAAACTGTACATGCAAAAACGTTTACTTCGGCACTTAAACAGCATCTAATTCTGAGTGCCGTGTGTATGTGTCAGTTGGCACTTACCAGTGTTGTTGGCAGGCTCCCACTGCAGCGATAGGTCATGTAAGGCTTCTTCATCACTCTCGTATGTGAGCATGTCAAGGTACTGGCGCACTCGTCTGCTCATTAACTCTGTCTCGTAGAGCTTTTTGGCGCTGAGGAAGGAGCTCCGTCTGCCTCTCCGCCTGTGACCCACCGTCCCCTCAGACAACGAGGAGCTGCTCACCTGACTCAGAGACCTTAACACACACACACACAACAAAACCCAATAAAAACGCCAATCAGTGAACCTAAAATGTTGGATGTTAGAAGAAAAAAAAAGTCTGAGACTAAAGAATATTGTCTTCAGGCATGCTCAAATAATCTACAATTTTCTACAGCTCGTGCAGATAAGAGTGGAGAATGAGAACATAGAGACAGCTGAGACTGAGGACAATAGCAGAGAATAAGAGAATAACTAGAAAGAAGACAAGAGAAGATGACAAAAGAAGCCAAAAGGAATGAGAAGTAGAGGAGATTACAGGAGGAAAGAAGAGGAATGTAAAGGACAGAATATGAGAGAAGAGAAAATAGAGGTAGAGAAGAAGAGAGAGGTAGAAGAGAGAACAGACAAGTGATAGACTAAAGAAGTGTTGAAACATAGAGGAGAGAAGAGACAGAGAAGAGTAGAGAAGACGAGGAGAGAAAAGGATGAGAGAAGATAAAGTAGACATGTAGTACAGTACAGTAGAGTAGGGGAGAGTAGTAGATGAGAGTAGGGTAGAATAGGGTAGGGTAGAGGAGGGTAGAGTAGGGTAAATTAGGGTAGGGTACAGTAGAGTAGGCTATTGTAAAGTAGGGTAGTGTCGGGTAGATTAGAGTAGGGTAGATCAGGGTAAATTAGGGTAGGGTAAAGTAGAGTAGAGTATTGTAAAGTAGGGTAGAGTAGGGTAGAGTAGGGTAGAGTAGGTATTGTAAAGTAGAGTAGGGTAGAGTAGAGGAGAGTAGGGTAGGGTAAAGTAGTGTAGGGTAAAGTAGATTAGAGTAGGGTAGAATAGGGTAGGGTAGAGTAGAGTAGGGTAGGGTAAAGTACAATAGAGTAGAGTAGGGTATTGTAAAGTAGAGTAGGGTAGAGTAGAGTAGGGCAGGGCAAAGTAGGGGAGGGTAGAGTACAATAGAGTAGAGTAGGGTATTGTAAAGTAGAGTAGGGTAAAGTAGGGGAGGGTAGAGTACAATAGAGTAGAGTATGGTAGGGTACAATAGAGTAGAGTAGGGTAGAGTAGAGTAGGGGAGGGTAGAGTACAATAGAGTAGAGTAGGGTAGAGTAGAGTAGGGTATGGTAGGGTACAATAGAGTAGAGTAGGGTAGAGTAGAGTAGGGTATGGTAGGGTACAATAGAGTAGAGTAGGGTAGAGTAGAGTAGGGGAGGGTAGAGTACAATAGAGTAGAGTAGGGTAGAGTAGAGTAGGGTATGGTAGGGTACAATAGAGTAGAGTAGGGTAGGGTAAAGTAGGGTAGGGTAGAGTACAATAGAGTAGAGTATGGTAGAGTACAATAGAGTAGGGTAGGGTAGAGTACAATAGAGTAGAGTAGGGTAGAGTAGAGTAGGGTATGGTAGGGTACAATAGAGTAGAGTAGGGTAGAGTAGAGTAGGGTATGGTAGGGTACAATAGAGTAGAGTAGGGTAGAGTAGAGTAGGGTATGGTAGGGTACAATAGAGTAGAGTAGGGTAGGGTAAAGTAGGGTAGGGTAGAGTACAATAGAGTAGAGTAATAGAGGAGACTTGTGTGTTTTGTACCCAGTTAATATCAGTCTCTGTAAGTGGAGTTAATCACACAGCACAACCAGCAATGTTAATACACATTAGGAGTCAGACAGCAAGAGAGTGGGTGGCAAAAACGGCTAAGCGACAGTCCCACTTACCCAAGACTCCTCCATTTTTTCTTCCTAAAACACAGCCGTGAAGACACCAAAGAGGAGGACGGAGAGAAAAAGACATAAAAAGGGGGAGAGAGACAAGAGAGACAGACAGGTGCTTATACAGAAAAGCCCACAGAACAGAGGCCACAGACCACAGGAAGAGCCCCGCTTCGCACATCAAGCACAAACACTGCTGACGGAAACGTGACCAGAACAATCAGTATATCTTTTTCTTACAGGGTGTGTTTAAGCAATCCATCATGTCTGAATAACAATGTAAAACTGTAGAGTGCTGCACTGGGACTCGTCTCTTTGAGCACTCTTTTTCTCCTCAACCAACAAAAAAAAACGTAAAACAAAGTAGTGCTACAACAGTTAAAATTGAGTGCTTTCTTTAACTTGCAGTTGAATCTAAAATATTTATTTAAAGACAACTAAAAAAAACATAGCTTGCATAAGTGTGGGAAATCGTCTCTTAATTCCGCTAGCTTATGTAGAAACCAGCCAGAATGACCATGAACTTTGCTATTTTTATATACTGAACCAAACGTTGCTCCTTTCAGCACTTTTTTGTCCTTTACAGACTTTGTCTTTACTCCTATGCAGCTTTCTATAGGATAGTGCGTGTGTGTGTGTGCGTGTACACACACACAAAAAAAGGGGGGGGACCTGTGTGTGTGCGCGCGTGCGCACGTGTGTACCTCGTCCTGAAAAGTAGCGCTGGGTCCATGGTGACCGACGCCAATCGAACCACGTGCCTGATCTCTCGTGCGATCATTCTCAGTTTCTCGAAATTGACCAGTCCGTCCACTTTAGAGTTGTTACCTGCAACAACAGACAGACAGACAGGTTTAAGACAGTTTCTAAATTTGAGTACATAAGTGATCAGGGTGTAGAATCTTACCCTCGTGGAGGAAGGTGAGGTCTTTTTTTATGACAGGGAAAAGGGGAATGATGGGTGGTTGGAGATTGTGCTTGTTCAGTAGGTTGCGGTATTTGGCCATGTTGCGCGATGGGTCAAAGACCTCCTGCAGTTCAGCAAACAGCTTTTCGTATTTAGCAGGCAGACGTTCCCATGTAGCCCGCAGTCGTGACACAGGAGCAAGATTCAGCCCACTGAATGACACAAGGAGAGAGAGTTAATAGTCTCACATTGCAAGTAATTGCCCCATGATGCTCATACCTGACTCACAGATATGAACTAGTCATGACCGAGTTACAGTCCTAGTTACCTGATTATTGCGAACATGGAGTTAAAGTTTTTGCATTCACGACAATGAAGGGCAACTTTGATGAAGTGCTTGATGATCTTCATCCTTTTGGCCTGGTTGGATTCCCGCACAATCTCCGCGGCGACCCAGAAGGTCTCCTGGTTGACTAGGTCTTCGAAGTTGCGAAGGTTGACTGACGGCTCATGTGGACGCAGCTTGAAGAGGTCTGTGATGTAGTCAGTGGGCTCGATGCTGGCGAAGAGCGAGTAGTTGCGTGCTGAGAGCTGATTGGCTATTTCCGTCGAGCTCAGAGATAACAGATAAACCTGAGATTCTCGTTGCAGTTCTTGGGCCTCCACGTCCGAGCACAGCGTCTCTGTCTCCATGTTGCTCTTAAGGTAGTACCTGATGTCGATAATGGAGAAGCAATATTATTTAAATCATATTGAAATGATTTTAAAGAGCTTAATGGAACCTAATGTAATTTAGACACACTGCACCTTGCACAGAGCTGAATCCTGTCAGCCAGTTTATTGAGCTGATCTGGAAGTCTCCTCTGTTTGGTGACACCCTCTGGTGTAACGGACACCTCGCACAGTGAATATGCTTCAGGGCCGGCGGTCAGGCCGAACTCGCGGATCGCCTGGTTGGCCGCCTCTCTTGCAGTCATGTCCCTGTTTATCAGCAGGTAGCGACTCTGTTGATCAGCCTTGAACACTCGCAGCACCTGATCTTGTAGCTCTGCAAAAGGGAGGGGTGAATGGAAAAATAAGCTACTCCAACAAGCAGCCTGGTTCAGCCATCATGCAGTAAAACAAGCTTTCACTTTGTTCTTTTGGTGTTTCAGATCGGCACTGAGGTGTAAACCATAATCCCTGATAATAATAAAAGAACACTGCTTTAACAAGCCTAATCTATGCAACAGTGAGTCAAAGGAAAAAAGGAATACATTCAGTAAACTAGTTGTAGAAGTGCTTACATTTGGGGAAAATTCATGTATGTCCATTTAAGAAGACTAAAGTTTATTAAAAAGCTGCTCAAGGTCAAAAACAGAATCCCAAATAACTAAGTTGAACTTAAGTGACCTATTCCACACTATGCACTCCAGTAGCTAGTGGATGAACTGGAGGGTCACATCGTTCAAATGGAAAATGAATAGTTTTTTTTTTTATTTAATTCATTGCTTTAGTTTTTAAAAGAACAGAAGTGTAAGTGCATAAAGTGTAAAAGAGTGAACACGTATGATTTGGGACGCATGTTTTTCTTTATTTTAGTACTCAAACGTGTCAGATAAAGCCAGGTTAATTAAAACACAAAACTATTTTTAGTTTTTTACTATTTAAGGAAAGGCAATAATCAGAAACAGATCATTATGATTGCACCTAGTCTATTTTACTGCTGATATGACCTATTGCACAGCATATGCATCTAACACACTACATTCTACCCACTAACTGAGATGATCAGTATTAATTGATTTTACTGTCATTACCTACACCAACTCTACTTACTTAAATAACTAAAAGTCAGCACTGTGAATGAAATTAAAGTGAAAGATTTTAATTCAGATTTGACCAAATGCAACTTCTTGCCTTAAATACGTCATTAAGGTTCACTATGAGGCTTACGACTGCTGCAGTGGCTAATTATTTGGGTCCGCCTGAAACCATGGCATTGAACAAAATGAAAGCTTAAGAGTTTTAGGACTGCAATGCCATTACACTAATCACATGCACATTATCTGTTGGAACAAACGTAGCTACAATCCACGAAAAAAAAAAAAAGGTTTGAATAAAAACCCAAATTACTGGAAACTGATTAAGTCGAGATGGAGGATTAAAGGCAGCTGGAGAACCAGGCACCGAATGGAGTCAGCTACTACAGACAAAAAGGAAGAGTGAAGACATACGTATTGCTACAAGAGTGTTAGGACAGAGTCTGTGTGCAAGTAAAACTGGAGGAATAAGTAAAGCCTCTAGAGAGGAACTGGACTAAGGAATGCAAGTAGATGTAAGGCCTATTTAGAAAACAGATAGAGTGATGATAAGATGCAATCACAATACAGATGACGAGTGTCTTTCAACCGAGTGTCAAAGACGGGTACGTCAGACATGAAGCGATAATTACAAGGATCGGAATGATGAAGTACAAAAAAAACCCTCAGCTATTGCTAAAACTACGAGGGCCATGTAGGGAATAACGGAAGAGGAACCAAGAGCGGTTTCTAAAAAGGCGGCTAGAAACATAAGACGGTAGGTAGTAGGCGTCTCTGGAGAAACCCCGAGTACTCACGAGTGAATCCAGGTGCTGTGAGTGAGAAGAGGGTTGTGGAAAAGTTAGAATGTGACACTAGACATATTATTAGCACTGCAAAGAAAAGCGAGGCGGGAAGTGAAACAGCAGTAGCTGTCTTCTGCAGCCCGAGGCCTCGTCTGCGCTGTAACAGACTGTGCGCTCGAGAAAGAGCTTGTCATTTACCAGGTGGCTGCATGCTGTAGTCAATGATGCGCTGTTGGCCCTGTGCCAAGTCAGGGTTGCTAGATGACAAGCTTCCAGTCATTGTCGTGGTGGGCGGAACCTGCTTGGCCTGCCTCAAGCCTACGATGCTGTCATCCTGGGTCTGCCCCAGTCCGAGGTCACTGTTAAAACACCAATGCATAGATTACAACACATCACTGCAATGCACACAGGACCTCAAACAGGCTTGACTACACTGTTTAAGATCTATTTTTGTAGCAGTTCTTAGATTTAAATTTATTTATAATCTATTCACATGTAAACCATAGCTACTGGTGCAGCTGGCTCTTGATGCGTGTTCCTACCTGTATGGTTTTTGAGGTAGAATGCTGATGCGCGTTTTGTCCAGAATCTTCATCAGTTTGTTGCGGCCACCCATTGTGTGAGCTTTAGCCTTCTTGCTAACCTTCTCTTGAGACACGAACCCAGCATCGACTCCAAGATCGGGGACGGAGTAGCGCGAGCTTTTCTTTCCGTCACCGATCTTAGGAATGTGAGGAACCCCGTTTTTCAGTTCCTCTGCCATTCGTGCCACCAGCTCCTTAAACACTGAGGAAGACGAGAGAAAAAGAAGCTCGGTAAAAGATTTCTTTACTTGGGGTACATGATGAAAACAGTGAAAATCATTTCTAACTGCGTGCTTGTGCGTCTGTACAGGATGTATGAAGGGTCAGGCAACTCACCCAGAAGGTTGGTCTTGACGCTCATGGACAGTTGAATGTTGTTCTTGAGAATCTCGGTGGCTTTGGACAGATGTACATTCTCGAACGTCTGCCCGTTCACCTCCAAGATCTAAATAATAGGTGACACGTTAGTCGGTAAGAATTTTAAGCCTCTTGTCTTATCCAATTCCAAACGGTCTCACCTGGTCCCCACGCTTAAGCCCCGCCTCCTCTGCCTTGCTGCCCGCATCTACAGAGCTAATGAACAGGTGTGTTCCTCTCTCAGCCCCGCCCATAAGCGTAAAGGGGAGGGGCTGCTCTCGAGAAGGCCTTGTGATGGTAACTATTCGAGACTTAGCCTTGGCGGCGCATGCGATGTTGAGCAATCTCAACTGACCGCTCATTTTCTGATTCAAGGGAGGGGAAAAAAAAAACAAAGAAAAGAAAAAGAAATGATTGAGTGAAGAAAAAAAAAAGATGAGAGAGTAAACAGTGTACTGTAGCATTGTACTCATTTACATACTTCTTTTTCTAGATTATTCTGAAACTCCTCCAGGAAGGCCGTCATACCCGGGTCTCCCTCGAAGTCACTGAAGTGATTGTTAACCCAAAGTAACACGACCCGTGTCACCTAAGAGACAAACGGAGTGAGTGCAAAAATCAGAAAGACTTGTTACATGTTACTCAAATGCTCTGGATGACAAAATATCAAAAGGCGACCTGTTAGGTCTCACACCTTGTCACGTAAACCGGGGTCATTGAACCAGTCCAAAAGTCTTTGGCCCACAATAAGAGGACTGGACACGAAGGTGCGGTAGGTCAGCAGAAAGTCTTCAATGTATGTTGGGTCTACCACAGAATGGTCCTCTACTAAATGTTGAATGAGCCGCTCCGGGGTGCCCTGGGGGACCAGTTTTTACACACATTACTCTGGGAACAGGTAATACAGACTAGAAATAACATGCTTGCGACGTGCTCATATAAATAAAAGAGAAAAAGAATGACATTCTAAACGTTTACCTTAACAACGATGTGTCCCTTGCGGGTTCCTGTGCGGTCGAGTTCTCGGTGTTCTTTCACCATTACGATCTCTCCCTCCTCCTCCACACGCTGTGTGTTCAGTTCCACCTGATTCAGGATGCAGCAGTAGTCTTGCTGCGCTATACACACAAACTAACCCACCCACATCACCGAGAGATAAAGTGTCAAAACGATCTGTCCAAGTGACAAAACGATGAAAGTATATTTCTTAAAAACCACTGATCAAAATATGTTCTAAAGAAAAGCCACATATGCACCTGACAGTCATCTACTTTAGTCTTCATGACGCCAACCATCAGCTCTTTCTTCATGGTGGGAGAGACGCCGAAGCTGCCACCCATCCCTACAGTCTCGCACTGGTCATCCGGATAAATCACCTCCACGGCTCCGTTCAGGATTACTGACCATGAGTCCAGCTACATCACACAAATTCAAAATAATCAGCATTACTCATAACAAGCCTCTGTTGATCATTATTATTAGGGTCCAAGCACCAAAGGTTTCTGCTAAGCTGCAGAGACATGAAACCTGGACATTAGGTAATCCCTCCCTGCTATTACGGCAACCAACACAGACCACATGGTGGCACTACAGCACATTTGCCCCAGGGTCCTTAAAAAAAAACAGAATCTGCGATATGTAAACAAGTTATGCTGCAAACTTAGGTTTACTCGGGACTAAAGGATAGTGTGGATTTGCAAGAAACTTGACGTTCAATTCTAGAATGTGGAGCTCAATGCATATAGTGTATTGTTATAATAGTGATGCTTACAAAAAGATACAAGCCACCATAGTCAGGTTTTAAAACCTGGACCGAACCCGATTAAGTATGTGCCATCTGTATCTCTAGTTCCTTTAGCACTCTGTGTATGAACTGGCCACTCTGGGTGTGAAAGGTCTCCTAACATTCGCACAAAGATCGCAGCTCGCAGCTATTTTTTATTAATATGGTTATAAGCAAGGTGCGAGAATTTCAAACTAAAGTTTTGATTAAATGACTGGCCATGCAGTAAGTAAAAGCTGCTGCTGTGTGGGGACGTCCATGACACAACGCAGCACATTATCATGCTAATCTGTGAGATCATAAACTGTGATGTGAAAGTGGACCCTGGCTCACCTCCTCGCCGTGGTTCAGCACGATAGTTCCGGCACGCTCCACCACGGCAAACACCATGACGGCACACAGCGCTCGCCTCACAGACACGCTGAGGCTGGAGAACGCCGGGAGCTGCTGCACAAACTCCAGTAACTGCTCTGGAGAATGAGAAAAAGAAAGAAAGTGTCAATGTAAGGCTTCGATCAACGCTCAGTTAAACCACAGATTGGCTAATCTCAGAACAAAACTTTTGTGTGTTTGTATGACAGAGATTTACCGATGTCATCGTCTGTACGGTCTGCGGGGTCTTTTTCCAGGCAGTCCCTCACGATGTCTCGGCTCATGAGGGGGTCCGCCGATCTCCCCACTTCTTCGTCGTCGTCATCGTCATCCGAATCCACCGCCGTCTCCGGCAATCCGCTAAGATCCACGTCGCCGCAATCGCTCTCTGTAGCCTGTGAGAACAAGTTTTTAGTTTTAATTGCTTAATTGTTATTTTAATATGTGAGCTGAAGTGTTAATAGATCATCTGTTTTGCTGTCAGAGCTTCCAATAGATAGCTTCAGCTAAATAACGTACAATGCATCCCATAATAATCCTCCTTTCCGACACAGACCACTCTGACAATAACCCTCAGTGAAGAGGCCTAACGCAAGTGAGCAATGAGAGAGAGAAAGAGAGAGAGAGAGAGAGAGAGAGAGAGAACTGTGAGAATGTACCTGGTAAATATCTGATAGGCTGCTGCTTCCTGAGTCACTAGCAATACTGGATCGAGACTGACTCGAGGACATGTGGAGGTGCAGACCGTCTGAGAGGTGGAGCTTAGTGAAATCCGCAGGAAGCTGGAAGAGAACCAGAATGGGTTCAGATTTTGGAGCGTGTGCGCATTATGTGTGTGTGTGTGTGTGTGTGTGTGAGAGAGAGAGAATGTCTTTTGCCATCTAGTCCATGGTGGATCAAAGAATTAAGCTCGCGCTAAAGCCTACTTTCATGGAAAGCACTATTATACCCCACAGCACAAGAAAAAAAAAAGCTTGCGTGTGCACACACACAGAGCAGTGAAATGCATACAAGTTCATTCCCCAATTCTGCATGAGTGACAGAACTGAAACACGCATCACTAGACGAGCATTTTGAATAGACTGGGCACACACACACACACACACACACACACACACACACACACACACACACACACACACACACACACACACACACACACACACACACACACACACACACACGCCAAGGGAAAAAAATATTCTAATGAGCAATTTAACTTTCCTGTCTAACGATTGACTTTTTGAAACAGACTGGCTAATGTGCACGTGTGTGAGTGTGTGTGCGCACTTATCTGTAATCAGTATATCCTGAGGCTTAATGGAAGAGAGGCTGCTGATGGGTTTGTGCTCATAACCCAGTTCAACTGGCCTACATGTCTCTTAGGTTAGAATGGACAATGCATCCTTCACACACACATTTTCTCTCACTCTCACACACACATGTATATAATTTTTGCACAGCGCTGACTAGAAGACTGCGTGATACAAACAGGTGAGCATGTGTTCTTAATATAGTGATCAGGGAGCGTTTATCATTACAGAACACGAAACGACAAATAAAACGGAAAGGAAAATGGCGTGTTTGCTGAAAGGGGAAGACGAATTTTTCGTAAGGTAGGAAAAGAAAATGTTGAAGTGTAAGTAAAAGTGAAAGCAAGTGCCCTGTACAAAGGCAACCTTGTTATTGATGTTACACAACTGCAATATTTCGGCACGGCCCGAGACCTTCTGTGTAACAACATGCTGAATTAACCTGAAACCTCACGCTAATGCTAGGTGCACCGCTTGTTGCTAGTTACATGAAAGCGTGTCTAAATATACTCACAGTCCTTCTGTACGACTCCCTGACTCCACAGTGGTGCGAGAGCGCTAACTTCCTCATCGACAAATGCACAGACCGCCTGACCATCCTGCTGAACCTTCTATCTACTGAGACATCTCTTCAGATTAATCCTAAACATCTTTTCAGCCTGGGCTTCATGAGCGCTTCCTCTGCTTTGCTCACACCCAGCAACATCGTGTTTCTTTTTTGCAAACTCTAGTGAAAATCTCCACAGCAACAGAGAAAGAAAGAAGGAGGGGAGGAACGTTGACGGACCGTGCTGCAAAGAACACCTTCTTTTTACCATCTCTCTCTCTCACACACACACACACACACATTAGTAGGAGTGAGAATGCTTATTGTTTACACCGAAGGGGGGCGGGATTTGGGGATGACTGACACCCGGCGGCCTACTAAACCAGTCATTAGCGCTGACCCTGAAATGACGAGCTGTTCAACAAACAATAGCTTGGATTCAAAACGCCACCACCAACACCACCGCTGTCGGTCACCCCACCCGCCCCGGTGCAAAAAAATTATACATGTTGTAAATGTCAATGACGAAGCAGATTATGCAGAGAGAGGAAGCGGGCTGGAGAAAATTATTTAGCAAGTAGAAAAAAATGTAAAGAAGGAGGAACATGCAGCACATCGCTGAAGACAATGGAGTTTCATTTCTTGTGTTTGCTCCTTTTAAAGGACTTAAAGGCAGCAAACAAATATGATTCGAAGCAGGATTGTAGATGGAAATATTTACCTGAGATTTGGAAGATTCCTACAGGTGAAAAACAAACAAAGGAAACCAGATTATTACAAACTCGAGCACTTTCCAATTAGAGAAATAAAAAATAAAAAAAAATAAAAAAAAACACAAAATTTATCCAGCAAAAGAAAAAGAAAAAAGAATAAACAAAGCAAAATGACACATTTCTTGCATTTGTGAAATTGAAGAGAGAGAGAGAGAGAGAGAGAGAGAGAGAGAGAGAGAAGCAGTAGACAGACAAAGCACTATGCAAACAAGAGTAAAATCAATAAATAAAGAAAAATAAATAAATAAATAAACAAAACAAAACAAAAAAAAACGCCTGTTGAGTGTGTAAATCTTTGCTACAGACCGTGTGATAGCCTGGAGGAAGAGGAGGCTTGTTAACTGGATAATGCTCGACCGTGTCGATGATGGTCTGCCTCTCTCCACGTTGATTTATTTTCCGAAACCTTCTCCTGGACTGCCGATGTGACGCCTGCCTGTGAAAGTACTCCTCACTGTCCTCCATATAGTCCACCTGACCAAGAGAGAGAGAGAGATAGAGAGAGCGAGAGAGTGGGGGGGGGGGGGGGTTTCGGGTTAGTTATAATGAAAACTGTCTCAGTCTGCACACATTCACACACACATCCTCTTTAAGACAAGAAACACATCCTCTTCAGTGTGCACACACCCCCCCCACCAACTCTCTCACACACACACTCTCACACACACCCCAACTCACTCTCTCTCACACCCACACACCAACTTACTCTCTCACACCCACACACCAACTCTCACACACACACACTCACCACGATCATTTCAGAGGCCTCGAGTACGATGCACTCACAGCCTCGCCGCAAACTCCCTGCAGAACGTTTCCCAAAACTGAGAGACAGAATAACAGAGAGAGAGACAGAGAGAGAGAGAGACAGAGAGAGATGGAAACAATTACAGGTTATACACACAAACAAACCAAAACAAAATGCAGCAAATAACACAAATTTAGCAAACAAAGAGACCCAGCTGCAGTGACGCACACACCTGCTGCGTGGAAGGAACATGGACTCCTTAATGAAAACCGAGCCAGACAGTAAGATGTACCAGCAGGTCCCGATGTCGTCAGGGCTAAAAACACAAAGAAACCAAATGATAAACTCCCTCAAGCCTCCACGGCTTCTCATCACGCAGGGGTTGAGTTTTCAATTAAATTAAAAAAAACAAACAAAACAAAAAACAGATTTTCAGGCATGCACTCGTGTTTCGTTAGTGTTTCTATGGTAACAGCTAACGCGTAGAGACTGACGTTTACAGAGGACCACGGCACTAAATTTCATTTTTTTTAAATAGAAATGTGTTTGCTTGTAGTTCAGTTTATTGCCATGCCAGCTTCAATAACTATTTCATGTACATTAATCAAATGTTCTAAAGGTCAACTATATTGTATAATAATAACAACAATAATAATAATATTAATAACAGCCTCACTCATCAAATTGCTGTTGCTGTTACAGACTATTTTCCAACAGCACTTTAAAAGTGTCTAAAAGTGTTTTAAGAGTCAATCAGCAAAAAAAGAAAAGGAAAAAAAAGGTGCAGAAATGTAAATCATGTGAATGAATGTCACGTTGCTGTGAGAGTCAGAACAGGAGCGGTGCACGTTCGCTTTCTTGTCGAAGCAGCATTTATTTTAGGGAAACTGAATAGTTTATTATAGAAGCTGCTGAACTTCTGCTTCCATGCTGCAGAGTGCGAGTCTTTGGCTGTCAAATGACATGTATACGAGTCCTGATTGGCCTCCTCGCGTGATCGACTCGTACTAGGTCATAGATTTGGTTCATTTTTCAAAATGACTTGGGTTGACATTTTCAAAAAATATGGAAGAGTTACAGGAAAATGACAAACAAACAAAACATTTAACATTAAAAAAAACAAATAAACAAACATTACAAACAATACATAATAATTTGCATTAATGTTACTAGTCAATAAGTGTGTGTGTGTGTGTGTGTGTGTGTGTGTGTTTGTGTGTGAGAGTGACGAACATAAACAGCTTATAAAGGCTTTGTGTGTAACCTCTGATTAACGCTGTGGATGTACTCACTAGTATAAAACCTCATTGGCTTCATGATGCTCATAGCGAACTGTTTCACACATCAACCTGAAAGACAGAAAAAGAAAAAAATCATCCCCAAATGTCTCATTGTTCACTGCACACGCTCACTGGAGAGACTGAACCGATGTCGTGTGCTCCCCAGGACACCAGCGACACACCGCGTGAGTGTTTACTGCACCTGAGCTGGTGTTCTCTCAGGTTAGACAGCGCTTCCATCCCATGCAGGTACGAGTAGACGATCTGAAGATCCTGCAAAAACAAGCAAAAAAAATGTCACGTTAATGCATGAAGAGCAAAAAAAAACACACACGCAAAATGAACCATGACTAACGATGACCAGGAAAATATTTAAAGGAGTGCACATGCAGCTGAATCAAGGAAGATGAAAACTGTACTGAAACCCCTTGCAGTTTCCCTCAGCAACCAGCAGGAGGCAGCAACTTTCTAACAATGACACTGGTGCAGACAGCACGTCTCTGCTCTTCCTTTTCCACACTGCATGCAACCATGAGCACACACACACGCGCAGTCTCTCACACCCATCCCATGACGCAACACACTTTAGATCAATGTTTAACAAGAACGGTATGTTTGCGAATTCCACAATACCCGTTTGTCATTGGGTCTTTCGCTTTCTCCATACCCCCACCAACCAAACTCCATAATTGACCCGTTTCCTGCTGCGTGAAATCGAGAAGTCGTGCCTTTTTCTTCTTAAGCCTTCAACCATGGGAAATTTGGAGCTAAGCATTAAGTATTCGCAGCGGCTGCAGTCAGCAGAAATAGGATGAAATGGAAACGGAATACTGAATAGTGATGAAATACTGGAACGGAAAATCTTGTCATACTGGAGAGCCCATAAAGCTGGTTCCTTAAATGGTGGAAATTCCTGTGACCAAAAAAAAACCCATATTTATATATTTATATATATATATATATATATATATATATATATATATATATATATATATATATATATATATATATACACACACACACACACACACATTTTATATATACATAAAAGAGCATTATTCTCTCTCACACACACACAATTAGAGACCATGATGGCTTGTTGGTAACATCTCAGTGGCAGGGCATGAAAACGTATGATTGTTAGATTTGTGAATTTGGAATGTTTATTCTCAGAACATGGCATTTCCGCCTGCGCTCGGTCACCACGCGTGACACCCCCCGCACCCCCCACCCAAATTCCTACATTCCAATGGAAGTGTTGGTGAGAGATGCGAGTCTGTAGGGTTGAAGATCCACCGCACGCTGAGCAACACTTTACAACTTAATGAGGTGGGGTGGGGCGGAGGTAACTGAAGCGTATACAAGGACACCTCATGCAGTTATCTGATCAGCCAATCATGTGGCAGAAGCACAATTAATAACAGCGTACAGATGCCGGTCAGGAGCTTCAGATATTCTTTGCATCATGTAGAATGGGGAAAACAATAAAGATGTGGTTATGAATTGCCCCAGACAGGCTGCGGTGAGAGTTTCATAAAGGGCAGACCTCCTGGGATTTCACAGTCTCTAGAGTTTACATGAACACAGCTGGGGTATAAAAGAGGCTCCCAATAGAGCTAATACATCAACAACAAAAAATGAACAGGAAACCCCTAAAAGAACAGGAAGTAATCATGTGTACACGGTTTACTGGCTATACAACCCTTCTGAAATCATCCAGTAGAGTAGAGTCCATGGTGCATAGTATAAGTGTGTAGTAGGTCATTTGGGATGTAGACATTGTCTCAAAGTAAGATTTGTAATCAGTTATCTTGTAAACAGTTGTTTTGTAATCAGTGACCAAGTAGTTTGGTCACTAAATGAATCAAAGGAAGAAGACACACTCCATCAAACTGATAATCGCTCTGTCATTTAGTTTTTTCTCTTCGAGACACACTCCTGCTTTCAGCGCACTCCAAAAAAGGAGTGTGTTCCCTGAATCCATCCTTCAGAGTCGAGTTTACACAAAAACTGTTTGGAAAAGAACGTCCTCTGATCTGGGGCTTGAAGAGGACTTCTGGGTCAACAAGAAGGCGCTCTGTTCTCAGGCCAATGTTTAATAATTCTCACCGCTGCGTGTGTGCAAGCGGTAGCGCGGATAGTGATGTAATACAGGCCGAGGTCGATGACAGAGTTAAGACTGAGAGAGTCGAGGAAGTGTAAACATTATGACATGCAGACTAACACAGGCTGTGCCTCTTGTCTAAATAAAACAAAAGCAAAAACATGTCGGTCGTGCATAGTGTACAAGGAGTCCACCAGATCGAAACTCAAACACTCACTCGGTCAACAGAGAAAATCAGAAAAGTGATAGTTTGTGTGTGTGTGTGTGTGTGTGTGTGTGTGTGTGTGTATGTGAGAGAGAGATTGAGCGCTCTGCTGAGTCACTGATGATCACACCAAGCCTAGAAACACAGTTTGTCTGTGTACATTCTCAGCTTTTTCCACGAGTACAGAGTGCACAGATCGCTCATCTCGAGGAAGTCACAGCATGTTAACATAGATATAGTTAGCACATCTATACCTCTCTCTCAGATAGGTAGATAAATATTTATAAATACATACTGTATATAAATATGGTAAGATGTATGGACAGGAACCTGAGATCAGGATTGAACAACAGGGACCATCAGATGTCCTGAATTTCAACTACAATATAAGAATTGCCAACAGATATCATGCTACTACTATCAAACAGTCACAAGTGCTAACCTGCAGGGTCCGGTTAAATAAAAACAAAGAAAACATCCATTATGGGGCCATTAATGGTCAGAAATGATTAGTGGAAGCTGATTGGCTGACGCTGGCTTGGCTTTATGTAACCTGGTCCTCGTGAGAAAAAAAAATAAATCCAGTTACAAATCCGCATCAACGTTTTTCATCACTTAGGATGAAACACTTTGCCACAGCTGACCAAAGGAAAAAAGTAAGAAGTTTCGATACATTTTATGTTGCACAAGGGTTGTTTCCTCTTTCTTGATCCTCGAGTTCTGCTTCATCTGCACATGTATAGAATATGTACAATCTGTGAGAGTCTGCGAGTTCGGTTAGCGAGCTACATGTAGCTACGGGAATACTAATTAATGTGAATACGCTGTAAGGGTTTCGTCTGAGTAACTCAAACAGAAACTAGAGCAAGACACTACAGGAAGCAGGGATGGTTGCTTTTTAAACTGCTGTGGCTTCGTGCAGACGATGTGCTGCGATGATAACGATGTCAAGCGGAGCAGACGGTTAAATATGGTCACGGTGCATGAAGGCAGACTGTGTCAGAAGCTTCGAGAATAACCTATCATCACGATGCCGGGTTAAAGGTTACGATGTCAGCAAAGCACTCTGAGAGCGGAAACTAGAAGCTCTGGATGATCTGAAGTGTTGTGAGCATTACAGCGTCACGCACGTGAGCCCTGGCCTTTAAACGAGAGCGGCAGCTGTCCCAGAAGACCCGCTACAGCCAAGTGTTCAACTCTGACCCTGCATTACACACATTCCACTGAGTCTATTACAGAGAATGCACGTTCCTGAACTCGGGGAGAGCAATAAGTCAACTGAGACAGGTACGGCCTGGGCTTAGCGAGCTCGGGTCAGTAAACTAACTAACGGCACATAAACCTTGGGGATAAACAGAAACAGAATCAGATTAATTCAGGGAATTTACCTGCAAATGAACCATAAACACCAAGGTGATAAGAGTTCCTCTAAGCTCCTTTATGAGGAAGGAAGAAACTCACGTTTCCTTCTATTCGAATAAATGCGGCTCTGACGTATTATTTTTTGAAGCAGGACGAACGAACGGAAATCAGAAATAAAGAAAAAGGCGTCTATATTTTGACTTCTGAGCCTACGCTACCACTGATCAGTGTTTCCACCACAACCTTTTTTATCGGCGTGCTACACAAAAATAGTCTGGAGGTTAGAGGCAGTGTTTGTGATAATGCACACATCAGCACTGACACATCACTGAGAGAGAGCGTGAGAGAAAGAGAGAGAAAGAGAGAGAGAGAGAAACTAAGACAGAGAGAGAGACACTAAGAGACAGAGTGACAAAGACAGACAGGCCAACAGAGAGAGAGAGAGCGTGAGAGAGAGAGAGACTAAGAGACAGAGAGTGAGAAAGACAGACAGGCCAGCAGACAGAAACAGAGACAGAGCGTAAGAGAGAGACAGACAGACACAGAGAGAGAGAGCGAGAGAGAGAGAGACAGGCCAGCAGAGAGAGACAGAAAGAGAGAGAGGGAGAGAGATATGACAGAGAGAGACAGAGAGAGAGAGACAGAGAGAGAGATGACAGAGAGAGAGACAGACAGAGAGGGCGAGAGAGAGAGACAGACAGAGAGAGAGAGAGAGAGAGAGAGATGACAGGGAGAGAGAGATGACCGGGAGAGAGAGAGAGAGACAGAGAGAGAAAGAGAATGTCAGAGCTGGAGAAAGACACTTTTATTTGAACCCTGATACTATTTGTTTTATATTATTAATGCACAAAGATTCTTACTTTATTCAGCTAATTTTTTTTCTTTAGAAGCCACATTATGAAACTACTGAGTGCTTTTCTGGGAAAAGAGAACAGATACCGCAGCTGCATGAGCAGGTGGAGAGCTCGGTTAGTTTGGGAGGGAGGAGGGGAGAAGAAAAGAAAAGATATAAACAAAAAAATAATACAACCAAAAAAAAACAAAAAAAAAACAACGACACCATGTTATTCTTCCGTTCCACTTCTGAAACTAAATAAAAAAACATTACTTTCTTTCTAGATGCGAGTAATATTTCACTGATCAACAAAGATTCACTGAAACTAGATTTCCACTGAAAGTATTTAACCTTGGTGGATATTTAGAATAAAGTCAGCTCCTCGTGATAAATATGTCTACGATGTGCGAATACAGGGCTGGACGAATAAATCCGTTAGCCGAGCCGAAGCTCCTGCATCCTGTTTCGTGTTATAAAAAGTGACTGAGCTTTTCTCGAAAAAAGAAAAACTTCCTGTGTCACTGCATGGCTAACACTGCTGCTTTGTGCGAGTGTGTTCATGTAAAACACAGTGGTGTATTGACTGCATCGCTTTGTATTAATCACGTGGGGAAAATGTTCTGCACTGAAAAGCAAAGCCGACCGATTCGGTGGTAGATCGCTTCAGTATTACTGAACAAATCGCTAAGCTAAATTTTCCTTAATTTGCTACTAGGGCAGGACAATACGGTTAAAAGGTATGATCAAAACTGTGATGTAACAAGGCCGTGTTTTTGATATTTTAGATGTCCCCGATATTTTGTAAGATAAAAATCTACACTCCTGAGGTTTAATTGCGCGCCTGTGAATAACGTGAATATTTCGTTCGTATTGCTTCGCTGCTACGACGATAGGACTGTACTATCAGACGGTGTCAAAGAAGAGCATGTGTTAGTTCGTACTGCTCGCAAACACAATCTGAGAAAGCTGGGAATGGAAAATCTACGAATCTTATATGCTGGGAATCCTGCACCTGTTTCCGCTTGCTGGCGGCGTTACGTCTAGTTCTCAGATGTCGTGTGCGGTGTGACCTGAACGCTAGAGCAGAAGTGTGATTGCTTGGGCGCAAAATCTCTGGTCGGCTTTTATGCGCGCTGTCTTTTGTGTGGAGAGTTGGAGCACAAAGGACGATGGTGTATAAAAATAAATAAATAAATAAAACCTCGCTGAGGCATGTATCTGTTTGTCCTTCAGAAAGGAAATGGAATGTTCTCTGCCTGAGGTATCAAATATAAGCAGCAAATAATAAAGAAAATAAGAGCAGGTTTAATCCTACACTGTGTCTTAATGATGGGCCTCTAACGAAAATGAAAGACACCAGTGTGTGTGTGTGTGTGTGTGTATATATAAATATATAGCCTTAAGAACTTATAAAACAAACAGCACTGAGGGGAAGAGGAGTGGGGCAAAAAAAGAAAAAAAAACATCGCCTTAGTGCTCGATGTTTCATGCATTGTTCTCCAAACCCTTTTCTTCCTTCTGTTTTTTTTTTTTTAAGACGCTTTTCCTGTTTCCTCCGGCGGCGGCTTCGTCAGCGTGGAGTCATTCGAGAGGAAATGCCATCACATGCTTCGCCTCTATTCGCTCGTTCGAACATGCGCTCTCGAGCACCCGAGCACACTGCGAGTAAACATTTGTATGTCGGGAAACAGATACAGAGGCAGAGTGGATGTGAGTCAGAAAACAAATATCACCTCAGTGTCAAGAGATAAATCAGATGTACTTTCCTGAAGGACAAGAACGCTGAAAAACGCTCCTAACGTACCAGTCATACAGTGTGTTCTTCTCTTTGGCTTGGTTTGATATTGTTTGATAGTATCTCAATGAACTGCTGGAGATTAAACTGATATTTTACTTCCAGTCTTAAGAACGTGGTTAATGTGTTGTTTACAGGAACCTGGCAGACATAAAACACACAAAAACAATCACGTGCTTGTGGTGTGATGTGTGAAAGAATGAAAAAAAAGTAACTTGCTGCAAAGTGCAAACAGTTTCTACTGAAGATTCTACCTGAACATCCTGACCGCACATGCCGGAAGAGAGTGTGCGTGTGTGCGAGACAGCGTGTGCAAAATTAAATAGAAATGCTGTTGGCAAGAGTGGTGCTGCAACTCGTCTCGCCGAGTTGTGCAAGATAAGGCAGAGGTACAGCTGCATTATATGTGCAGAAGTTAAAACACCACATAGAGAGAGCGAGAGAAAGAAATAGAAAATGCTAAAGGTGTGTGTGATCTCCTGTTAGGAGACTTCAACTTTGGGGAAAGTGCGAAAGAGCGAAAGACAAGGATGTACAAAAGCCCCACCACCACCACCAGGATCATTAAATTATCACCCAAATGTAGCCAATCATACACCAGCTAGAAGCAGGAGAAAGTGAAGCTTAAAAACGTTCCACTTCTGCCCTCTGAGACACACCTTACAATCTGCCCTCTTACACATACACAAGTTCACAGACACCTGAGATTGGCTCCCAGAGTTACAAGAGGAAGGGAGAGATGGATAGGAGAGGCGGAGAGAAGAGAGAGAGAGAGAGAGAGAGAGAGAGAGAGAGAGAGAGAGAGAGAGAGAGAGAGAGAGAGAGAGAGAGAGAAATTTGAACGTGTGCATGCTCTGAATTTGAGTTCATGGTTCCAGGCACCATCAAGTCCTCTTAACCTTCTCAGCTTCTTATACAAACTTAATAACAAACAATCTAAACGAATAAGCAGACCGTTGCCATCTCTTCTTTGCCACCTTTTAAATTATAAATGAAGTTACTTTTATGCTTCCAGGAATTTTTTTCTTTCTTTCTCGGCAGGATTCCGCTCACGCTGAATAATTTAGATGTGTTACAGTTAAGCGTACGGAGTCACGTCTAAGCGGACCGTCTGAAATGTCCTGATACTGACCTCAGAACTTCAGAATTTTGTACTCCTTGGAAGAGAATTTCTGCTTACACACGTTTGTTTTTAATTGTGATTTCAATTGTGGTAAAAAGAAGTAACAGCTCGAGCAAAAATAAACATTTTCATTTTGGGCATTTAGCAGACGCCCGTATCCAGAGTGGCTTAAAATTTATTTCAATTTATACAACTGAGCAATTGAGGGTTAAGGGCCTTGCTCAGGGGCCCAGCAGTGGCAGCTTAGTGGACCTGGGACTTGAACTCATGACCTTCCGATTAGCAGTCCAACACCGTAACGAGTAAGCTACCACATCCTTACCATACCACAAACATATCAAGTGCAGTCGTGAAATACAAGGCTATAAACAAATAGCAAGCGGACTTCCTTCCCTCAGGGATTTTGAAATGTTCGATTACAGAAATCGAAGCATTCCGTTACATTCAGAGAAGCCTGCGATTTTTTTGAAAATGTGAGCGGATTTGGGCCGAGACGCCGTGCCTGATATCATCACAACACACAAACCTTTCATTCATAAAAAATCAAAACAAAAAAACAGCAGAAGCATTTTTGGTTGAAACTAATCAAAAACGTACGTCATAATCTGTTCGTTGCTCATGTTGTCTTTTCATCTATGTGTTTTAAGCTGTCAATCCTTGAGCTGCATTGCCATCAGACAAAACCTGACACTGTGGGAAAAACTTGCAGGCTTTCAAATTGGACTTGGTGAACATTTCGTCAACAGTCTGGTTGATTTATCTCCAGCCCTGAAAGAACTTAAAGCAGCTCTGACAACAGCTCGCAACTTCCATTCTTATTCAAACGTGACCGCAGTCATAACAAGCCAAATTAATTGCTGTGGTTTCTTTTTCACCAGGCCTGAAAACATGGTGTTAATGACTCTCATGTAGAGTCTGACTCTTTATTCAGAGTCAGTGGTTCGAACACAAATTACCGTTTGAGCCCTGAACATCTTGAGCTACCAAAAATCTCATCTCAGTAAAGGAACATTTCTGTAGCGTGTCCTGACTGGACTGAACACGCAAGCCTCGAGAAGTATTTTGTCGAACAGCAGGTGTGCTCACGGTTTGAAAACTGAGGATCGCTCTTACCACCCATTCCATTTTATCTAGCGGTGTACAGTACGGCAGGGTCGTGATACAAAACAAACGCTGTGCGTTAGAGTGTTTGACAGCTAATAAAACGTCTCTCACTCTGCTCTAGTTCTTTCAATATCTCCTGCATTCTCCATCATTTAGAGGAATCGCATAACTGCATTTATGACTTTCACATCCATTTCTTTAGCCGGAATTGAATCTGAGAGAAAAGGCAGAGAATGACGTGCGCCTGTAAGCGTTGTAATGTACCGGGAAGCCGGAATGCCAGAAATTTCCCGCCTGCTGCTCACCATAATTATTGTTTATGATGGAAAAACACTGTGGGTTTATTTTTAAAAAATCCATATCCTCACCTGGTTCAAAATAAAGAGGAAGGAAGGTTTTCAGATAAAGAAGTGACAGCTTGTTTAGTTTTAAATGCTCATTATGCCTTAGGTGACATAACTGCTGCATATCAAGTGCCTTGTAAAAAAACAATTTAAAGCTGATATACTTTACAGCTACGTTTAAATTCGGGAAAGAAACAAACTATGAAACAAACAAGTTCCTGATTCCACCTAATATACAACAGTATAAACACTCGTTCTCAACACCGGCCTCTTATTTTCTCTTCGGCTGATAAGATCGCAGGGGGGGGAACCTGAAAAACTGCAAAGCTTAGAAGACTTTCCACACGATCGTTACAAAGGAACGAAACTAGAACTAGAGACTCCTTCAATAACGTTTTTCTGTTTCGATTAACAACCTTTTATTATTATTTTTTCAAAGCTAAAGTCAGAGGTGCTATTATTGAAAATGAGTCGACGCCATATAAACAATCGGATTTAAGAATTTAAAAGCTATTTATAGGATAAAATGCTGGAGTGGCGTGTCTAGAGAAAAAAAAACAAAAAAACAAGACTGACCAGAGGACAAACACAAACAAACCTTCAGAACTGGAAGCAGTTTCCCAAAACTATTTTTCCCCCTGCTATGTAAATACACCATTTATATATATATATATATATATATATATATATATATATATATATAAAAATAAAACAAATTTTTTTTATTGTAAAAAATGAAAATGGTTTCTTTTTACCAAAAAAAAGCCCACATTATTTGCACTACAAAATTATATATATATATATATATATATATATATATATATATATATATATATATATATATATATATATATATATATATTAAAATGAAAATGGTTTCTTTTTACCAAAAAAAAGCAACCATTTTCATTTTTTACAATAAAAAAAATTTGTTTTATTTTTATATATATATATATATACTATATATACTATATCCTTCATAAATTTTCTACAAAAAAAAAATATATATATATATATATATATTTTTTTTTTTTTTTTGAGAAACTTGTAAATTTTCTACAAAAAAAAAAAAAAAAAAAAAAAAAAATATATATATATATATATATATATATATATATATATTTTTTTTTTTTTTTTTTTTTGTAGAAAATTTACAAGTTTCTCAAATCCTTGCCATTTGTTTTTTTTTTTCCTTTTCCCTCCATGAGCTCACACCATAATTTGCAACTCAAATCCAGGGCTGTGAAGGAAGGAAGCCCAGAAAAATGCTGCGGTCCATCACAATATCACCATGTAAATGTATACAGATGTCAGACTGGTCGTCTTTGGGTTTAATTACGCTACATTGACCCTGGAGTAACGGGCTGCACCCAAATCGCCTCATTATTGTACTAATAAGCGCACTAGGTAGTGCACATTAGACCGGATTCCAGAAGTGACGTAGGGCATTTATATAGGGCCCTAGGTGTGTTTTTGGGACAGAGCCAATGAAGTGTAACGCGGCTAAAATAGAACAAGAAAGAGAAAAAAAACACGAAATCCGATTATAGCTAAAATGTTCTTACTATATTCATAAATAATACGTCGATTAAGAAGAAAAGGAAAAAAAAAAACCATGATTCCTTGTACAAACTGAACCCGACATCCTAAATAATCGAGTAACGGTAGCGATGGCAAAGATTGTTAAATTAGCTTAGCTTAGCATAGCTGACGCTATTTACAAAACAATACACGTATCTTATTTCTACCACAAACTTTATTCTCAAAATTGTCGACGTACAAGTCGAAACGCGACTTAAACAAACAAACGCGCTGAATATTTGCTTATTAAAGGCGTTTTTTTTTTTTTTTTGCGCTTCTTACCTGTTGCGTCCTTTCGCTGGGGTTCTTCATAATTGCCTGACGGAAACTGCTATCCACGTAAGACGCCATTGTGTAGTTTTAAAACCGCTTAAAACGCATTCAACAGCTTCTGTCAGACGTCGAGCATTTCTCCTAACTGCTTTCGAGCCTCTACGTGAAACCGAACTCTTATCTGAAGTCTCAGAAAGAAGTCCGTTGTCTTAGGCCGCTTTCTGGAGCCTCGGGCTCGAGTTGTTTCCGTGTCCGAAGAAAGCTGCGTTGTTCCTCCGTCCTCAGGAACCGATTTTTTCTTCTTATTGTCATACACGACCCAGTTTATCAGGAGATTTTATCAGTTTATCACACCGGTATACACCCATTCTAGATTACAAAGGTACAACCTACCTCAGGGAAAAAACAACAGTCTGCTTACTTTGGGCTAACTAGCTAACTAACAGGCATCGGCTAAGCGAATGCTAAAGCTAATGCTAATAGGACTCCGACAACGTCCCAGCATAGTGTTTCTTGAATCACGGTTAATTTTTAACGTATAAACAGACTGTCTACTAAGCTTTCAGGCGGAATAAGTATGAAGTTTAGGCTCCCGTTAACCGATAATACATGAACACATGACGGGCGGGGCTTTAACTCTGTCTCTATGCGGGCGGTCAGAGCTTCATATTCAGCAGCGACGTGATTCAAGAAAGGTTGTGCGGCACAGATTCAATACTCTCTGCTGCCGCCGTGTGGACAAAAACCGCAACTACAGGCATAAAAAACAGGTCAAAATCCTCATTGAAAGACTTGTAAATTTAATCAGTACATATCAGTTTATAATAAGTTTATACAAGTATATTATTAATAGGAATTAATATGTTATTAATAATCATTGTTTAGTTTTGATATGCACCGTTCAATAAGGATCTTTATTCTATTTGTGCTCAAGTAAATGGGTGTTTTTAAAACATAACGTACAGGAATTTTCTATACATTTATGTATCTGGAATCATATTTATTAATAAGGGAATTAAATCATTCATGTCATAGAAATGAAACGGGTGATGAGATAAAAAAAAAAACGAGCATTCAAAAAGCTAAAGGAGAACACATGAGGTTTAGAGCGAGGTGGATCGAAAATGGGCTATTTTTGTAGGCTTGGAAAATGTAGATAGGAAGAAAAAAAATAGCATAAATTCTCTTTATGTTAAATAATTCTTTATATAGCTCATCTTTTACCATTCTTTTACCGTAGCATACCAGACCAGAAATTCATGAGACATGCATGAGGCTGACATTAATATAGAGGAAGTTGACAGAGCTATTACATTAAGTTATCCTCAGTCTCTGGGCCTCGATGGACTAACATCTGAATTTTATAATATTTTTAAAGAAGATATGAGTTAATGGATTAATGTTTCAAGTCTTGTGAAAGAGACATTACGATATTTGGGAGAATCTTATTAACCAAAATGGAATTGCTCTCTAGATTTGTCTCTCTCAGCCTCCTCACCAGCCATCCTTTCCCATTTAATAAACTAATATAATAACGCAATCTTTAACTTTATCTAGAAAAATAACCACTATATTAATAGAAAATGATTTGATTCATAGATATGAAGAATAATATTTTTTATAAATAAAAAACAGTGTCGGGGGTCACGGTGGCTTAGTGGTTAGCATGTTCGCCTCACACCTCCAGGGTCGGGGTTCGATTCCCACCTCCACCTTGTGTGTGTGGAGTTTGCATGTTCTCCCCGTGCCTCGGGGGTTTCCTCCGGGTACTCCGGTTTCCTCCCCCGGTCCAAAGACATGCATGGTAGGTTGATTGGCATCTCTGGAAAATTGTCCCTAGTGTGTGAGTGCGTGAGTGAATGAGAGTGTGTGTGTGTGTGCCCTGCGATGGGTTGGCACTCCGTCCAGGGTGTATCCTGCCTTGATGCCCGATGACGCCTGAGATAGGCACAGGCTCCCCGTGACCCGAGGAAGTTCGGATAAGCGGTAGAAGATGAATGAATGAAAAAACAGTGTCTTAAAAATCCAAACGTTTAGATCAGTTTTATAGATTTAATAATAAAGTATTTATGTCTGTAAGGTGACTGATCTTATTATAGATAAGATATTTAAAGGTAAGCAGTGCTACGTTGTTGATGAGAAGGAACGTGTTGAGAATACTTCCTTTTTCTGGTTAGAGGCTGGAAATTGCAAGTTGCTACCTCAGGTCTCGGTCTCCTTATCTCCAAGTTCAGCAAGTGACATCATTCAAAGCATCAACAGTATTCGCAGTACTGTACACTTCTTTCCTTTAAAAGAGTTGTACTGTTTGAGGAGGAAAATAGAACATGTCACTTATCACAGGTACCTAGTTAACTTGGAGTAGAACTCAGAGGTTCATAAATCACTTCCTCATCGACACACCTTGCTAAAACAGATCAGTTTCCAAAGCTTCAACCTTCATGTTAATACCACTATCAAGACCATTACTCTCATCATCTCGCTGTCTTCACTACACTGCACTCTGGATCTTTGAGTCCAACTGTAATTATGTTAAAATGATATAATAACAGTAATGCTGATATAATGCAGTTTGCTGTCTACTTCCTTTCCAGTTTACTTCCAAATCAGTTGTCAGCATGTTGCGTGATAACAGTAGACACCTATTGTGTTTGTTCTGCCATTTCAGTTTAAAAGTGTCTTGTTCCAGATCATCCATCTAAACACAAAGCAGCTTTCTGGACTGGAAGTCAGGTTTTCGTACAGGTTTTCTCACCCACTTACAGTAGTACACTTGTACTGAGGTCATGGCTTTAACCAATTTTTTAAATCATGTTCTAAATATATTCTATAATTATTAAACAATCAAAACAGCAGCAGCATCAAATACCCATTTAAATGACTGCAGCATTAAATGGGTCATTGTATAGAACTGTATATATCCAGAGTGAGGAAAAGGGCTCAGAAAATCACTCTGGATCCCTCACATCGAAGTCATCCACTTTTTGAACTTTTACCATCCGGCCAGCGATACAGAGCCCCAAATACCAGCACAACCAGGCACAAGAACAGTTTCTTCCCCCAGGCAATCTACCTCGTGAACAGTTAAATGTTCCCACTATTACACAATAACAAAGAGCAATAACATTACTTTTAATTATCACCTCCATCCAAGTACATCCCTGCACCTCATTCTATTCTGCCATCTATAGCACAAATGTACATACAATATATTTATTCAATTCTTTTTAATTTTTTACATATGTGTATTTTCTTGGTAATCCCATCTTGTTGTCTCTGTGCACAAGTATACTTGGCAATAAAGCTCTTCCTGATTCTGATTGATCTAACCCATTGATCCAATAGTCCTTTATGACATGTACAGTATGTCCCATTAAATCCACTTCTCAAGCTTGCAACATACTTTTTTCCTTGACAAATCAATGTTATAAACATACATTAATTTATTAAACTGAATCAAATTGAGGGGGGCACGGTGGCTTAGTGGTTAGCACGTTCGCCTCACACCTCCAGGGTTGGGGGTTCGATTCCTGCCTCTGCCTTGTGTGTGTGGAGTTTGCAGGTTCTCCCCGTGCCTAGGGGGTTTCCTCCGGGTACTCCGGTTTCCTCCCCCGGTCCAAAGACATGCATGGTAGGTTGATTGGCATCTCTGGAAAATTATCCGTAGTGTGTGATTGCGTGAGTGAATGAGAGTGTGTGTGTGTGTGTGCCCTGCGATGGGTTGGCACTCCGTCCAGGGTGTATCCTGCCTTGATGCCCGATGACGCCTGAGATAGGCACAGGCTCCCTGTGACCCGAGGTAGTTCGGATAAGCGGTAGAAGATGAGTGAGTGAGAGTGAATCAAATTGAGTGATTGAGTTTCACTTCAACAGAAAACAAAAGGTTTCTTGTGTGTTGGTTGAAAAGTTTTTTTATGCAATACTCCAACAAACCACAAGGTGGTGGTAAAATACAAATATCGGTCTTAAGGTGTAAAGGTGTACAGGCCAGTAGTGAAAGCAGGTATGGTGTATAGGTTAGAGACTGTAGCAGTGAGGAAAAGACATGAGGCAGAGATGAGGATGATGAGGTTCTCTAAAGGAGCGATGAGGATGGACAGGATTAGGAACGAGCACATCAGAGGGACAGCTCAGGTTGGCTGTTTTGGGGACAAGGTCAGAGAGGCTAGATTGAGATGGTTTGGACATGTACAGAGGAGGGAGATGTTATATTGGTAGAAGGATGTTGGAGATGGAGCTGCCAGGTAAGAGGTCAAGATGAAGGCCAAAGAGGAGATATATGGATGTGTTAAAAGAGGATATGAAGAAATCATGAAGTGAGGATCCCGAGGATAGAGTGAGGTGGAAACAGATGATTCGCTGTGGAGACCCCTAAAGGGAAAAAAGTTATAATATTTTATCCTTAGCTTAAGTTTAATGTTAAGTTTATAGTTATGAACCTTCATGAACTTTATCAAACTAGCAACAAAATTTTCTTTTTATAGCAAAAATGTTTTATCATGTAATTCGAAGTTCTGTGTGATCCTGTGTCAAAGTCCTGTGGCTACAATCAGACTTACATGAAACTAATAAACAAGTGGAGTGAAAGAGAATATTGAGAAAGAAGAACACACACACACACACACACACACACACAATATGACTGCAACCAGGCATGCAGGTTTTCTGTTCCCATGGCAACTGGCATGTTCATAATAACATGGATTACATTCCTCCTTAAAGAGACATGTGTATGTATGTATGTGTTATAATAATTAAAAAAGAAGAGCAACAATAATATTTAGTTTAAAAAATCTGCTTTTTTCTAGGTGTTTATAGTTAGGGCTGGGTTTAAAGCCTGGAGATTTTGGAAAAGAATGAAGATCCATGTGCAAAAAAAAAAAAAAAAAAAAAAAAAAAGATAAGGTAACACAATCAAGATCAATAACACAATCCAGATATTAAAACAAAGCATAAGCAGACAAGTGTGTCATTCAATTGAATAGGCAATTTGCCAGAAACAGCATAATTTAGAGAAATCCTAGAAATAGGACTAACGTGCACAATTATGTTAAAGCTATTGAACTGTTTCTCATCCCAAATGAAGAAACCATTTAGTCATGTTGGTTGTTAGCACAGTAGGAGCTTAGAATCAGATTCTCTACCTGAGGGGTTGTGGGTGGTACTCAGATGAAAGGCTGACACTGATACAGAATCTTTGACAATGCTTTCAAGACATGAATGGCTGTGACATGAATGGCTCCCACTTGTCAGAAACAATGTCCTGTGGGATATCCAACAATGTCCTGTGGGATAGTATTGGAACACCACAATATATATAATTTTAACTGTCTGCATGGAAATCGGGTAGTCTAGGGAGTGGCAGGAGATGACAGGTTTTCAAGAAGTAGTCAAGGATGAATACTATGGCGGAAATTACGCCTTGGGTCTTTGGATAGATCTTTAACAGAATTGTGGGCTGTACGTCAGCAAAGATGTTTGAAAAGGGCTTTTATAATCCTCTGAGTCCACCAGAATTTGGCATGGTGACCTTCTGAAACCAGCATATGAGATGTCCCACTTAATCTGAGGAACAAGTGTCTTGTATTTGGTGTATTCAGACGCCTCCTTTTGGGCCTTTTGGTGATGTCCTCTGATCTCCCAATGAATCTATGATATAGCATCTTATCTAAGGTTTTTGTGGTCCCTGAGAACTTTCTGCAATCTCCGGCTTGTACAGTACCTTTGCTGGGTTATGTTTCCTGGAATAGAAATCACATGGCTGTAATTTCAGTCAATTTCTCTAATGTTGTGATAGAATTGCCCTAATTCTGATCTCTGATGCATCTATCGTTTCTATGAATGGCAATAATGGGTCAGGATGACTGACAACCTTCAGGAGTCTGAGGCAGTCATTCTAATTGAGAGATTTGGATTTTCAATGGGCAGTGAGAAATAAAAACGATGCAGATGGTATATTGGAAAATATATCAGTTGCATTATTATGAAAAAATAAGAATACAATTGATCTATACAATTACCAAGCAATTAAAAAAGAATCTCATTAACGAAGGCTTGGAGCATTGGCGACTCCATAAAACATGACCAGATATTAATAGCTGATGTATTGAGAAAAGATTTATTTCTCTCTCCCCCTTCTCTGATCCTAATGAGATTAAAAACCCTGCATTATACTGTGGGTAATGGTGTTCAATTTTTACAATGAATGCAAACTCAGAGTCCTGTTCACTTTCTGTACAAAGCAGAAGACTGCAATGGCAAGGACACCTTCTGCACACACTGTCCATTAAACAGATCCCAGCAAATAAAAATGGGCAAACATGATGTGTGTTGTAGGGGTAATACAGAACCTTTCGAAAATCTTATGCAGCTTCGGGACTTCTTGACTTCTTCTGACATCCTACGTGGAAAGGAGATACAGCCACTGTAACGCTGGGAGCTCTATACATTTAATTAACCCATTCTCCAGAAGATTAAAGGTTTCTGAGCTGCTTGACATGGAAGGATCAAGGAGATGGTTATGTGTGAGCCTGGGGTAGCTCATTAGGTAGTTGGTTTTACAATTTGTTTACCCAGGGGTTCTTTATCTAATGCAGTGGTCATCACTATTTTTTTCATGTGAGCCACACTGATAGGACAAAGTCAATAGGAGATCCACGTTCACCGCAAAGTATGCCAAGTTATTCAGTCTTCGAGTTGAGGATGATGCATGCTTCCCATCAGTTACCTCTTTTGTCACTGTCACATTGCTTTGTTTCTGTTCATTTTGTGCACGGGATTGTTTGATAAGAAATCATCCATTTTTTAGTCCGTGTGTACAGTAAACACAAGTTGTTAACTAGCATGAAACACAAACTAGCTTCTGGCAGGCCGCCAAAAACTGGCTATTGCGCAGAATGCAATGAGTCAGTGACGAGTCAAATAATATATATAAATATATATTATTATTTGTAATAGAGCACATTCGTTTTTCTATGCTTCCCTGATTGTTTTTAATGTTATTTAAATGAAAATACATTTTAACCACATGATCATATCATCGTATTATTTACTGCCATGCGAGCCGCATATTAAAGCTTGGCGAGCCGCAGGAGGCTCACACTGATCTAATGCATGAGTAGTAAAGGATTATTTTATTGGAACCAGTGCAAACTTGCGTAAAAGTGTGCAATTGATTTCCATTCAGCACCCAAAAACATGGAAAATGTAGCAACATGATCAGAGATCCTGTACGACCAGAAAATGTAGCAACATGATCATGTCCCTTGAGATCAGAAACAGAACGTGAGTTAGATGAGCAAACATTTACATTTGCGTGGGGAGCTGTGATTGTGGCAGTCGGGCTTGGTTGAGCATCAGTGATGATTTTCACCCGTGTCTTATTACCACCAGTGTACTTACTTATGTTTCTTTGCACTAGCAGTAAATCCAATAAGCAGCAAGAGAAATCGTGATTATATATAAAGGAGCTTGGGAGACCCCAAAAGTTAGTGATGGACAGTTTTCTACTGGTCTGTTCATTTTTCTTGAAGTCAATTATAGGCATGTTTAGTTGAGGTATCCACTGCTGTTCCAGGATTCTGATTAGTGGGTGCAAATAAATCTGCTGGAGCTATTATCCTTCTGAACCAAGAAGATGGCCTTAGGATTCAGTTGATGATTGCAAATCCCAAACCTGACTCAGGAGGTTCCATGTTCAGAAGCTGTTATTTAAAATCCAGAAAAATCGAGTTAATACGATCCAGATATCAAGGCAGACTTGAGCAGACAAGATATTACAAAGCCATGAGATAATCTAGAACAGGCAGATAGTGAATAACAGCAAAGACAGGCAGCAATCCAGGGGTTCATCTTCACAAGGTATCTAAAGACCAGGCAGATATGTTAAACCTCCTGAGCTTGTATTCTATAGGGAATCAGGCAGTGAAATGAAAATACATGTCACAGGTCATGCTAGAACTCCTGAGACCACCCAATTGTTTTTAACTTGATAATTTATATTATTCAATAAAATTGCATCAAGTATCTTTGCGAATAAATAATAATAACGAAATGTCAAAATTTGACCATCTATCCATCTGTGGATTCTTTGGAAACTATTTTAATTGACGAGCCCAAAAGTAACCTATCTCAGGCGTCATCGGGCATCAAGGCAGGATACAACCAGGACGGAGTGCCAACCCATCACAGGACGCACACACACACTCTCATTCACTCACGCAATCACACACACTACGGACAATTTTCCAGAGATGCCAATCAACCTACCATGCATGTCTTTGGACCGGGGGAGGAAACCGGAGTACCCGGAGGAAACCCCCGAGGCACGGGGAGAACATGCAAACTCCACACACACAAGGCGGAGGCGGGAATCGAACCCCCAACCCTGGAGGTGTGAGGCGAACGTGCTAACCACTAAGCCACCGTGCCCCCCATTTGTTCAAATCTTTGTTCAAATCTTTGTTCTGATAAATAAAAACAAATTTTACAATTGCAACTGTGCTATTGTTTTTATAACACTATCAGCACGGCTGTAATTACCCATGGCACTCGTGAGTACGGCCGGATCACAGCCGTATTCATATGCAGATATTCAGATCGACAACACTCTTTCAGAAAAAGGAAATGCCTGACTAGCATGTTGTATTTAGTTAAATTAAGCCCTTGAATAAAAGATGTATTGAAAACAATTACATTTGTAGATTTTTTTTTTGTGTTTATATAAACCGAATGATGCCATTCCAAAAAGTTTTCCCACCCGTTAAAGAATTCCCAGTTTAACCCCTAATTATAATTTCTTTTCCAGTATTTTTGGTTCCACTGCAAGGCATGTTGGTAAAAAATAGTTTGGGGTGGTTGAAGGATTTCTAGCTGTGAGCTTTATCTATGGTGATACATTATTCAAGAACTTTTATTCAACCAGTAATTAGCATTCCTCATTCCAGAAATAAACTCTCAACAGACATCTTCATCTCCCTAAACACAATCACACACAATTTATTCTTACACACACACACACACACACACACACACACACACACACACACACACACACACACACATGCTCTCGGAATCTAGTTCTCTGTACCTGATTTAATCAAAGCTACACTTTCTCTCTTTCAAAAACCATCTACACATCGGTGAGTGTAATCAACCACATAGGTAGCTCTTGTCATTCAAGCACATATCAAAATTTGTATTTATTTATTATTATTCATTCATTCATTCATTTTCTACCGCTTACCCGAACTACCTCGGGTCACGGGGAGCCTGTGCCTCAGGCATCTCAGGTGTCATCGGGCATCAAGGCAGGATACACCCTGGACGGAGTGCCAACCCATCGCAGGGCACACAGACACACTCTCCTTCACTCACGCAATCACACACTATGGACAATTTTCACTACACTATTTTCCAATTTTGCCAATCAACCTACCATGCATGTCTTTGGACCGGGGGAGGAAACCGGAGTACCCGGAGGAAACCCCCGAGGCACGGGGAGAACATGCAAACTCCACACACACAAGGCGGAGGCGGGAATCGAACCCCCAACCCTGGAGGTGAACGCTACCCACTAAGCCACCGTGCCCCCTATTATTTATTTAAATGTTATAAAAACAAGATAAGGCATGCCTACTTTTGACTGCACAACACTTATTATGCAAATGTCATTAGTATGGGATCTTGGACCGTTAATTATACAGTTAGCAAACAGTGTTTAGCGTAGATATAATTATGGATCCTGTGTAAGTTCCTTGCCTCAGTCAGGAGAAATAGGTTGCAGAGGATCGCCAAGGATTGACTCCTGTGTTAAAGGACAGAAAGATTTGCCTTAAATATAAACTGACTGACATATCTGGTTGTGTTTAAACACTCAATAAGAGAGTTAACTAATTAAGAATTAAAATGTATACAGCATTATTAAAGGGAAGGCTGTTAGTCAGAATTATTACAATTTTTAATAGCAGAAAAAAAACTTTTTTCTATATCTATTTTTTTTTTATATACTGTATTATCCAGAGCAACGTGTGCCAACAGCTTCTGCCAGATTTTACAATCTGAGACAAAAATTCAAACGTTAATGGTGTTTATGCTGGGAAAGTTTGTGGTATTAAGAATTGGCTTACTTAGGAGTTTAAGGGGAGGTGTTCTGGGCATGTCCAACCGGGAGGAGGCCCCGGGGAAGACCTAGGACACGCTGGAGGGACTATGTCTCTCGGCTGGCCTGGGAACGCCTCGGTATTCCCCCGGAAGAGCTGGAGGAAGTGTCTGGGGAGAGGGAAGTCTGGGCGTCCCTGCTTAGACTGCTGCCCCCGCGACCCGGCCCCGGATAAGTGGTAGAAAATGGATGGATGGATGGATGGATGGATGGAGTTTAAGTTGATTATAAACATTTGTCAGGCACCTTTATCCATAGTGGCTTACATTTACAAAGCTGAGAAATTAAGGGTTTAGGGCCTTGCTCAGGGGCCCAAGAGTGGCAGCTTGGTGTACCCGGGATTTGAACTCACAGCCTTTCAAGCATTAATTCAACACCTTAACCACTGAGCTATCACTTCCCACCAGTTGAGCTGTGGATCAGAGGATATTGTTTTAAGCCTGCACGGGAAGACGCATGAGTGTGATCCAGATGAAGAGAATCCTCCAAGGAGATCATTGTATCCAGCACATGCTGATTTATATCAATAACATACCCTTATTTTAGGGCTTCCCCTATTTTAAAAATCCACTGAAGTTGATATTACAGATGTGAGATGAATAATTAGTTAATGCTGTCATATTTGTTAAGGATTTGATGTTGCTATTGAATGACTTCACATGTTTTTTTTTTTTTGTTTAACATATTAGGTGGATTCGTAACCTGATTCAGTATGTGGTACTCAATATATTTACCGTCCCCTGATGGACTTTAATAGTTATGCAGTGACGTGATTGAAATTGAGGTAGGATTGATTCTGCGAATATGATGAGATCCTGGTCAGAGTGTTATTCTAAATCTCTGAGGTGCAAGAGTGGAAATGAAAATCAGATGAATTGCATCGTCAGCGGTGGTAGATAAGTCAAGGAGACTGAGGACAGAAGACATCATTTCTGTCTGGTTTTGTGTAAAGCCTCAGTGACTGAAAGATTGACCGTTTCTAAAGAACGCACGGCCTTGTTAACACAATGATTGGCATCACAGAGGTCATTTAACTGGAGGCATGATGACAGCTTTCTGAGCACTCCACGTTCCTTGCTCTTGGATCGGAACGAAGGGAGAGAAATCTGTAAGTTGTTATCAACATTTGTTAGATCAAGAATGGGTTTCTTAAGCGGAGGTGTAATATCAGCAGACGTGAATTTAGTCATATACAGTGCAGATAGGTGTAGATAGGATTGGATCAAGCAAGTTGGTCATTGGACAGTTTATGGCCATGCGTCGTAAATTCTTCCACTTGATAGTATGAAAGGTTGGGCCCACATAATTTACACTTTACATACAGTAGGTCAGGGTTACGTGTGTTGAATTAAAAGTGACAGAAATCCATAAAGCATTGTTCTGTGTGTTCAGCGTGGAGAATATCAGATATAATCAGATATGTATAGTCCTGGAAAAATTGGTCTAGCTGCTTATCCTAGGTAGGATCACAGGGATCCTACAGTACACCCGGGGGCTCTGGGCTCCAGGACAAGGTGTCGACCCACCGCAGGGTTTGATCAGAACACTATGAACAATCTAGAGATAGCAATCAGCCAACAACCTCTTTGGACTCTGAGATGAAACTGCAGCACCTGAAGGAAATCCCTAAAGCATGAGTAGAACATGTGAATTCTGCACACACAGGATGGAGGTGGGACTCAAACCCAGAGGTGCATTGCAAACATGCTAACCACTATGTTACTGCACCCCATTACAAATGTTTTCAAAACATATTATTTTGTAATCACATACTTAATTTTATTTACCTATGAAGTGCAAGGCGTGTTGTTAGTGAAACCCGCAAAACTCCATAAAAGGTCGCATCCACAGAATGCTGGAAACATGAAATCGCTGCTAAAGGGTGGAAGGCAGAAAGGAAGGCAAATAAAAAATAATAAAGAAAAGGTCTAAATTGACAGAAAAGTTGAATTAGAGAAATTGGCGTGACATGAAATCAGAGGGAAGAAAGTAACCGAAATGTACCCTGGTAATCATGCGCATCAAACTGGCAACACAGGGAAGCTATTCTAAAATAGTTTTAAGTGTCCAGATGTGCTAGAAATGTTTCCTAGCATTAGTAGAAGATGCTGTGCCAAATGGAAAAGCTTTCACCCTGTAAAAAAAAAATTATACAGGTCTTTAAACATCTCTTATAACAGTGACCTGCGCAAAGTATTCCCTCAGATGAGGTATTTGTTTATGCCCCATGCCCAAGAGGGTTAAGGCAGTGCTGGAAAATAATGGTGGCCACACAAAATATTGACACAGCGTTTTAGACATTAATGGCTGTGTGTTGAATTATTTTGAGGGGACAGCAAATGTACACTGTTATACAAGCTGTACACTCACTACTTTACATTGGAGCAAAGTGTCATTTCTTCAGTGTTGTCAGAAGAAAAGATATAATCAAATATTTACAAAAAAATGTGAGGGGTGTAATGACTTCTGTGAGATACTGTACATGATTCTTGAATAAATCTATTCATATCCAGCTTGTTAAACAATGCCCGGTTAAAATGTAAACACTCGACAACCAACAGGCTATAAAAGTCACCAGCGAGGCGCACTGAATAATGCCTAATTGGGAAGTATCAATTGACTGCTGCTTCTTGTAAGACCTTTTTTTAATGCTATATACATATTAGTAGAAATGCATTTGTATGTAATTTAGTTAAAAAGAAAAATATTGTCTTCATACTTCATATAGCACAAGGCTCCTGTCCCCAATCCACCCAGCAAACTGATTACACCTCACTTCATCCTGAGGATAAAACTCTCCAGTTATTAATAAATAATTGCCGGCCATTGATTAAAGAGTGCTCGTAGTTGTGCTCGAAATCCAGGCTTATCATGATTTGCATGCTGCTTCAGCCCTCTGAAGGATTTTGTTATTGGTCTCTTCCTCGACTCCTTGAGTGGAACCATGGCGGCTGTTTATGAAATCAATAACATAAGACATTGCAAATTGGGACGCACTTCAAAGGACTGTTAAAAAGAACACTCCTCTCATCTGGGTTCATTAAACATGGAGCAGACTCAAGAAAACACAGCCTGCTGAAATGAGATCACCTTGGTACCCATGCAAAATATCATCTATTCCCACAGCTATCTGGCTTCCTATATCCAGTTAGTGTTTGGGTTACTGCATCTAATCATTCGGCTTGTTTTTAAGTGGATGCTGTCGTGAAGGCTGATTGATCGCACTCTTATTGTTATTGTTCCATTCAGCTATAATCTTATACTAGTGCTATTTTTAAATTAGTGATTAATGCATTGTCAAGTAGAACTTGAATGGACTATATCATCTGTAGCACAAATTCATTATTCTGCAGACAAAAGTATTGGGTTCATTATATATCTAATAAAAAAAAAAAAAAGTTGTAAGTAGTGCGATAATTACTCCATCTGCTATTTCAGAAAATGACCATTATCTTAATTTGCTGTGCCATATGGACAAAAAATATACAATTTATATCCAGCGATCTTTTTAAAATCTAATTTCATTGGTATGGCCGCTATTTATTTAAGCATGCGGTTTAAGCATGCATTTCCGTCCATCTACTTTCTCCCATCTGTCTCTTTTGAATGTTCTTTGCTTGGTTTCTGGAGTTGTAACACAGCAGGAGGGTCTGACTTACATCAGAGCTTCATAAATTTACCATGTGCCACAAATCTTGCTATGAGGAACACAGGCACTGGTGCAACTGTATATCCAAGAGAAATAAATTAATAAATAAAAAGTAGAACTCAAGCTGAAATGCAAAATAAAGTGTAAAAAAAAAAAAAAAAAAAACAGGCGGGATCATGTATTTATCAGCGTTTGATTAGGATCATATGTTGCCATGTCGGAATTATTTCTAATTTTTGTATAGAAAATGAAATATACTATAGAATTCCCCCACAAATATAGCTTTCTAAAATAATCCCATTTACAGCCGCTCCCTTCTGAATCTAAAGCTGCCTTGACCTTATCACAGTGGTAAGAAAACTCTAAGCAGAATTTTACCTACACTAAACACTCACAGTAGCACCGACAAACAGGACGGGTCTGTCTAAAGTGGTTGCCCAGGGGCAACTATGTAGCCCATTTGTCTTATATAACAATGCAATTTCACCTGGGTGAGATACAAAATCAGTCTGTAATTAGATATTTAAATATGTACCTAGATTTCATGAGTAGTTTGGATCCAAGCCAGCACTGTGCAGGCATTCATGAGCTGTTCCTTTATAAAATGTCAAAGCATATGCACCTGTGAAGCTGGAAACACACATTTGTGGCTCGGGAGCGATAATTACGCTAAGAAACCCAAGCTGTCTGCTCATGTGGGGCAAGATACACAAACTGAGATGAGCTGTACTATACAAATATACTGTAATATACAATATAAAGCCTTCTTTACAGCTTCATCCTGTTGACCATTGCAAATGTTGGTCTGCTTGAAAACCTTCACCAAATATTTATTGAAAGCAAGGATATCCGTGGCACAACAACTCACTAGGAGAACCTTTGATAATGATAAAGAGATTTTTTTTATTTTGACACATTCAAATGGCTTGTGAGGTTATCCAAGCTCCTGCCGGACATCGTCCATTCAAGGCATCTGTTTATCACCGTTAAGCCAGCAGTCTAGTGGAGTCGGAAAATAGTGAAAAGCATCAACTGGTGTTATTGCTGATAGCCTGTTCTATAGATGCCTGCAAAGAACCCTCCATGTATCGGTTAGAATGTGACTAGTTCTTGTGTGTACTATATGAACACATGCAGGAACCTCCTCAGAAGTACTCAGATTCTTGTGTAACTCCGTTCTTCCCCATATTAATACCTTTCACATCTGAACCAAAGGGTGAGTTTGAGATGGTGAAATGGCTTGAGATGGTAAAGGCTGCTGCTAATAAACCCAGATAGACAGCCATTTGTTCTGCTGCTGGATGAATGAGTGACCTCTATAATTGTTTGTGCTGTCACAAGAAAGTGGAAATGAGTAATACTTTGTGATAGTTCATTCATTCATTCATTCATTCATCTTCTACCGCTTATCCGAACTACCTCGGGTCACGGGGAGCCTGTGTCTATCTCAGGCGTCATCACACTACGGACAATTTTCGGACAATTTTCCAGAGGAAAACCCCCGAGGCACGGGGAGAACATGCAAACTCCACACACACAAGGCGGAGGCGGGAATCGAACCCCCAACCTTGAAGGTGTGAGGCGAACGTGCTAACAACTAAGCCACCGTGCCCCATGTGATACAGAATATTCAAACACAGAATATTTTTTGGCCACAGCTGGCAATGATAGAGTAATCCCTCATCATAACCCTTATCATTCCACCAATGAACAGCTTAAGGAATGGTCACTACATTATTCGGTTGGTCTGAGAAATTCAGGAAACTAGCACAACAATATGTATGGCCTTTTGATTAAAACCCCAGGCTTGGCACTACGGCTGGATCTGTAATGCTTGGCTTGACCTACAGACAGACAAACAGACAGACAGATGGATGGATAGATGTCAATTAAAGAGTCAAGAAGTCAAGAAGCTTTTATTGTCATTTCAACCATATATAGCTGTTGCAGTACACAGTGAAATGATACAACGTCTCTCCAGGATTGTGGTGCTACATAAAACAAAGACAGGGCTAAGGACTTAGTTAGTACTAGATACACAAAAGTGCAACTGTGCAACCTGGTGCAAACAACAAGGACAAGGACAAGACAACAAGACAGACAAGACAGTGCAGAACAAAAGACAGTGCAGACGAAAAGTTACAAGACAATACAAAAATACAAAATAGACAATACACAAAAGACAAGAAACAGAAACAGCACCGACCGACCAGTGTAAATACTGTATGTTCAGACAATATTGCGTGCAGTAATACTAGAATGAACACAGTTTCTTAGCAGCAGGTCCCTGAGATAATGTATAGGTTTTGTGCAAAAACAGCAAACGACTGAAATGTTGTACAGTATGTGCAAAACGACGGAAATGATTAGACACATCCGTCTATACGTCGTATTCGTCATATCCGTCTATGTTTGTGTATATCCAGTGTGTGCAAAGAGCAAAAAAGTAAAAAAAAAGTTTGCAAAACAGCATGTAAACAGTTTGATGGATGTAAGCACCATGTAAACAGGTTGATGGATGTATATTGGAAGTGTGTGTACAGTATTTGGTGTAGGTCTGTGCAGTCCATACAGATGATGTGCGTGTGTATGATGTGCTCAGTACAGTTGAGTTCAGTTATAGAGATGTACTACAGACTGAAATACACAAAGAAGAGGAGCCCAAGCCTGTAGGTTAGAGACTATTAAATATATACATACATTTCCCCAGCATTTTTGTTCCAAATACACTTAGTTCCAGAAGGTATGCACCAAAAACAGATATACAGAAGAAAGAAGATAATGATGATTGCCTCAGAGTTCACCATACCGGGAGCAGTAATAGAACAAAATCAGAACAGTTTCCAACCAGGAACATCCTGTACAGGAACATTCATGAAACACAGCACCCAAAGCCAGAACCTATCCCCTTGTAGCTTGATGGCAATAATTACACTGAGCAACACGAGCTGGCAGCTGCTACGTGGCTAGATAAGAAAGTGACACATCAGGGGAGCAAATAGTGGTGCCGATCGAACTTCACAAGAGCGGTACCATGCATTAGCTTTTCTTTCTCTCATGAGGACAGATATACTGGATGAAGAAGAAGGCTCCCCTTGAGGAATCAACTTAGTCTTACATCCTACTCTATACCTCCTGCATGGCTAAAGACTCTACAACTATACTCCCTTACATCTGATGCTGAATTTCATGTTCACGTCATCATTTCACATACAGTACACGCTCACAGATTACAGTAGTCTTGCCAACTCTCCAGTTCTATACTTTCTCTATCGTACACTATTTATTTATTCGTTCATTACAGTATAATTTTTCTAATCTTCTGACATTTCAGTTTGGTCCCTGGTTTGTGTGGGATTGTGTATTGTTACTGCCAGTAAAGCTTTCCTGAATATAGATGTTATGGAGCATCGGTGTATTACAAATTGGAACATTTTCTGGAGTAACTCCATCGTTACAAATTCATTTTGTGTGTTTGTGTTCACACAAGGCTCATTTGCCACATCGTATGCGATAATCGCACACTTTGAACGATGTGAATTCTCTTTAATCTTCTTTAGACAGCCAGCCTTTTGCAATAACATTAACAATATCTTCAAATTTTCTCTTTTGTATGGTTCTATTATTATTATTATTATTTTTTTTTTTTTTAAAGACCTTGCATTTTCTACGGAATAAAACATTTTTTCTCTTTAAAGGGATAACCATTAAATGTGAATCAGCGTGTTTTTTTTTTTTTTTTTAAATAATCAATGACATGTTGCTTGTACTGGAGCTCAAGATTGCCTCACTTATAAGGTGGGTGGTTTTTTTTTGTGATTGTCTGTGGGCCGACACTGGCACCACTTTCTAAGGCAGCAGCAAGCGGCTTTGGCAAACACTCAAACACACACACATATACACACTACACACACACAAGCCTGCCAGAGGGGACATATTTTTCTGAGGGGCACTTTCTTTTCCGAGCATGTGTGATGGGAAATGTCACTCTGTCTCAAGACATATGACGGATCCTTTTTAATAGATGGTCTAGACAGACCTTGTAGGCACACAAATAGCTAACTCTCTTCTCTCTGTCCGGCACGTACGCGTTAAGTTTCGTGTCTTACCGATCCTAAGCCGTAACATAAATCTGGCCACAAAACATGTCCCTAATTTTAATAATTCCTCAAGGCAGCAAAGACATAATACAGCAATTTCTTTTAGAGGCTTTTTTTCCTCTCACTCACTCATTTTCTACCGCTTATCCAAACTACCTCGGGTCACGGGGAGCCTGTGCCTATCTCAGGCGTCATTGGGCATCAAGGCAGGATACACCCTGGACAGAGTGCCAACCCATCGCAGGGCACACACACACTCTCTCATTCACTCACGCACTCACACACTATGGAGAATTTCCCAGAGATGCCAATCAACCTACCATGCATGTCTTTGGACCGGGGGAGGAAACCGGAGTACCCGGAGGAAACCCCCGAGGCACGGGGAGAACATGCAAACTCCACACACACAAGGCAAGGTGGAGGCGGGAATCGAACCCCCAACCCTGGAGGTGTGAGGCGAACGTGCTAACCACTAAGCCACCGTGCCCCCTGGCTTTTTTTCCTGTTAAAATAAATAAGTTAAAAACATTTACCGGTACCGATAAAGCAGTAGTCATTAAACGGGGGAAAAAGGATTTCTCCAAGGAAAAATAAAGTCAACAAAGGCAAGTTAAACAAACAAACAAGCGACACAATAAAGGTGGGAAAAAATGGTGGCACTATTTAAGTTGTGGGTGAGATTTAGCTGTCATGGTTTGAGAAGTGTCGCTGCAAATCAATACACTTCTTCTGACTAATCACGTTGATCCTATAATGAAATCTTTCTGTCCTGGTTGGCTCAGTGGGTGCAATGATAAAAAAAAAAAACAGCTATGCTCATCGACTTATAACGCAATCGAACGGGAAAAAGATCGACATGTTAGGCTTCGGTTCAGTTCCATGTAGGATCAGTTCCATGACTGGAAGCACTGAAGCTATTCTGCTGGCTTAGCGTTATAGATACTATTCCACTACACCACACCTAAACGTCCGGTAGAGAATTTTTCTTTTTCCTTCTTTTAGTAGTTTGAATTTATAAAATAAAGTAAAAATAAAGCGCGTGTTAGTGGTTAGCACGTTCGCCTCACACCTCCAGGGTTGGGGGTTCGATTCCCGCCTCCGCCTTGTGTGTGTGGAGTTTGCATGTTCTCCCCGTGCCTCGGGGGTTTCCTCCGGGTACTCCGGTTTCCTCCCCCGGTCCAAAGACATGCATGGTAGGTTGATTGGCATGTCTGGAAAATTGTCCATAGTGTGTGAGTGAATGAGAGTGAGTGTGTGCCCTGTGATGGGTTGGCACTCCGTCCAGGGTGTATCCTGCCTTGATGCCCGATGACGCCTGAGATAGGCACAGGCTCCCCGTGACCCGAGGTAGTTCGGATAAGCGGTAGAAAATGAATGAATGAATGAAAAAAAGCGTGTTTAACATATCAGTCATCGCATACAGGTATAGTGTGCTTTTAGTTTAGAGCCACTGTTCAGTTTTATTTATTAATCTGATTGTACAGAAGGTTTGAATACTTTCCTATATCAGCAGCTCTGATAGTTTCTATAGCAACGACTTATATACAGTAAAACGCACTGCTGTTTACATACCACGTTGGATTTTGTGATGTGGTGAAGAT
>NC_083461.1:36434276-36499276 GCF_030014155.1 Tachysurus vachellii | reverse complement strand
ATATTCAATCCACCTGCAAGCATGTAGTAGAAACAATGGAAGGAAACCAGAGAACCCAGAGGAGCCCCATAAAGACATGGGACAAACATGCAGATAAAATCTCGAGCTTGTCTCGGCTTCAGCATGCTATTTCTGATATCTCCTGTCTTCTCTTTGCTTTACATTTGTTTAATGTCTGTTTTCATAGCATGTATTGATAACATTTTTAGGAAAGTTGCAGCTTCCTTTGTCTGGATCCCCCCCCCCCCCCAACATCTTTGTTGCTTAGCAACTCTTTCTACCAGCAAAACCCCTCATTTTTCTGTTTGAGAAAAATTTTGTTGTCATCCCGCTCATGTGAACCGTTTATTTCCCACGGAGGTCCCTTGAGACTTTTTCCTCTTCTGAGGAAAAAAAAATGGTATGTTAACCACACGGCCTTCAATGTAGACGAAGCTACATTAAGATAATTGCAACTAGCGAATCGCGTGCGTTTGGACACTATTTCAGCGTTAGTGTGCAGTTTGGGAGATGGCACACGATTTTTCGTTAATTTTTAATGCAAACATTCAGTGAACACGTACCTTGTATACTTTAACACAACGAAAGTGTCTCTCGTTGTTTTTCATTGCTTTTTCATCAGACTTTATAGTAACATCAATTATACACTAATACCAGAACCCTTACTTAAATATCAACGAATGATGAGTTAAGACATTTGTTAATCAAGAACTAATGAGCTAAAGAGGTAACCTTTAAATCTTAGGTCTTATAAATTCATGCATGAATAAAGACCTCCTTAAGTATATGTTAATACACGTCTGTCAGTTAATGTATTCATGAGCACGTGGCAGTTATTAAACTAAATCAAACCTACTTTATAAGAAAGAATATGAATAAAATGTGCATTTCAAATGACTTATAATATAATTTACCGCACTGGACAAAACATCATTGGAGGGGGTGGTTTATTTTAATTACTTAATTACTTTAATTATTACTTCGTCCATCATTTCATGCCTGACGTATATATAATTTTGGATGCTTGTCTCACCTCATCATCGACCATCGTTACATCTTAATGCTTTTAGCGTCATTCTGTTTTATTTAAAGTCACACTGGAGTACTACTACTAGCTCTTGGTGGTTCGGACCCGAGACACTGCTTCTTTACACACAAGGATGAAATATAGCCATTAACATTTCAAATTATTTTCTGTTTATTTTCTGCGTTTTGGTCTTTAATGTAAAATACTTCTACGTTCTACTAATACATTAGCTAACAAACATACTAACTAACTTAATGTGTACATAAAGTATGATCAGATTTTTTTTAAGTCAATGGTTTATAGTTGAAAAATGACCGATTCTTGGTGGCAGGTCTTTTTCTTTTTGCCTATATAATAATTTGAGCTAAAACTAAAAACTGACCTTATATAAACATACCTTATATTTAAAACTTACATAAAAAAATGCTGTAAATAAAAATCATCTTGTGAAAACTGGACCATAGAAAGAAAACAAATGCTAACAAATGCCATTGGTTTTGAAGATGTCACATAACCTTGGTATAGGTGAAGGAGTTTCCCAGAAGGAGAACAACATTATTAAACAACACTGGAATTTAAAGAGGTACCGATCCAATAAAGCTTAGCTTGTTAACATGCCTGTCAGTACAATAGGTTGGGCAATACACAGCTAGGCAAGTCAAGGCAAGGCAGGTTTATTTGTATAGCACATTTCATACACAGAGGTCATTCAAAGTGCTTTACATAGAAATTAGAAAACAGTTTATAAGAGAGAAAAAAATATATATATGTAAAAATAAGAGACACACGATAAAATCCTAATAAAAACAAAGAACAATTAAAAAAAATAAATGTGATTTTGATAAAAACAGTTTAAAATATGTTAAAAAGAATAAAACAGGAGTAAAAGTGATTTGGATAAAAAGTGCAGTCAGTGTGAAGCAGCACAGTGCTCATTCAGTAAATGCAGAGTTAAACAGATGTGTTTTTAATCTTGATTTAAAAGTGTCTACTGTTGAAGCACATCTGATCTCTTCTGGAAGCTGATTCCAGCTATAGGTGGCGTAATAACTAAATGCTGACGCACCTTGTTTTGAGTGAACCCTCGGTATCTCTAACTGACCTGATCCTAATGATCTGAGTCGTCTGCTTGGTTTATATTCAGTTAGCATATCTGTAATGTATTTCGGTCCTAAGCCATGAAGTGATTTATAAACGAGTAACAATACTTTAAAATCTATTCTAAATGGAACTGGAAGCCAGTGTAAGGACCTGAGGACTGGAGTGATGTGCTCAGATTCTTTGGTTCTGGTCAGAATTCTGACAGCAGCGTTCTGTATGAGCTGCAGCTGTCTAATGGTCTTTTTGGGGATCCCAGTAAGGAGTCCATTGCAATAATCCACCCTGCTGGTGATGAAAGCATGAACAAGTTTCTCTAAGTCCTGTCTTGAGACAAAACATCTAATTCTGGCTATATTTCTGAGATGGTAGTAAGCTGATTTGCTTATCGCTTTCACATGACTACTGAAATTAAGGTCGGACTCTAAAATTACACCAAGATTTCTGACTTTATTTTGTGTCTTTAGACCCCTAGAGTCAAGGTGTGTGTTAACCTTGAGAGTTTCATCTTTATTTCCGAATACAATGTAATTAGCTATACAACTAATTGTCCCTGGGGCAGTTGCGCCATGCAAGATTTCACCACCTGCTTTTAGACTAATGATAAGGAAGTTAGGAGACTCAAAAATAAATGAATTAATCTGTAATACTACATCCATCCATCCATGCATCCATCCATCCATTTTCTGTCACACATATCTATACAAGGTCACAATGAGCCTCGAGCTTATCCCAGGGGACTTGGGGCACATGTGTGCACAGGTACATACAGTACAAAAAGAGCCCTATGCACAGCTTTTATAATGTAATATGACACATCATGCTGAAAGACTTCTCAGGCCACAATGATGACACTGCTGACATTTCTACCTCTGGGTTGTTTTTTATGGATCCAGATAAACATAGTGGTATTGTGTTACACCGCCCGCTAACTCCTACATTCTGCCAGACCTTCAAGCTGTGGAACCGTTAGTATTGGCACAATTTTTCACCTCTCTAGCGATGGCACAGCTGTTCCTGCCTTGTTTTTGCCTGCAGCGATGTAGTTACTTAATTCTATCAAATGGGTTTAAGCACTGGGCTGTTTGTGTGTGTGTGTGTTTGTGTGTGTGTGTTTCTTACAAATCTCTAGACACTTTCAACATTCTGAGTTTTATATTTCAGCTCAAAAATCAACCTTCATCCAGGAACTAGATCTAGTTATCAGCAGGGCTGTAATGTTGATTAATTTTATTGATACTTAACACAGTTCCATTTTAAAGTGAGAGTAACAGAGTTGGAATATTATGTGGAATTGGATGGCAAGAATTTTTTTTTTTTTTTTTTTTTTTTTTTTTTTTGGTGTTGTTCATTTGGGTTGTTTTTTTATTTTTCTTACCCGTAATGCTACGCTCGATCATGGAGACATGAATGGAGTCCGTGTTTCTCGGTGGCTCCTGCCGTCATGGCTTTTTGATGTTAGTTATTCCTGACAGCGACTGTCAGAAGCATTTAACTGTGCTGAGCTTTAAACAAAGACTGAAATGGCATTTTCATAGAAACCCCAAGTTTAAAAACATTTCTACTGCTTTAATGTTTATTGGATGAATGACAGAAGCACTGATCTCACATCATCTACCTTAACACGAAATCAAAAATATGCCCATGCTACAGTATGCGCAGGAATGTATGAGGTAGAAAAGATAATGCCTTCTGTACATGGAAACACAGTATACATAACATATTCAGTCTCTGTCCCAACTGGTGTAGTTGCAGTCTCAAGGCCCTCGTTTACCCGAGAGCACCCAATATTCTCACAAGGCCAAGCAGTTTTCCTCTATTTGTATTCAAGAAAGTGCTCAGAAGTCCAGCCTCTGCAGACACCTTCCCTTGGGTGAATCCAGCATTGATGCAAATTGGAAAGCAAATTTTCTTCTAGGGGGTGCACGGTGGCTTAGTGGTTAGCACGTTTGCCTCACACCTCCAGGGTTAGGGTTCGATTCCCGCCTCCGCCTTGTGTGTGTGGAGTTTGCATGTTCCCCCCCGTGCCTCGGGGGTTTCCTCCGGGTACTCCGGTTTCCTCCCCCGGTCCAAAGACATGCATGGTAGGTTGATTGGCATCTCTGGAAAATTGTCGCTAGTGTGTGATTGCATGAGCGAATGAGAGTGTGTGTGCCCTGTGATGGGTTGGCACTCTGTCCAGGGTGTATCCTGCCTTGATGCCCGATGACGCCTGAGATAGGCACAGGCTCCCCGTGACCCGAGATAGTTCGGATAAGCGGTAGAAGATGAGTGAGAATCTTTACACTGGCGAAGACTTATCATGGCAGGTGGGCTGTTGACATTAGCGACTGTGTCAGGAACAAAGTCAACAACTGTGGTTTTCAATATGGGGTCAGGAACTGGTCATTTAAAAGGAAATGAGTTTATTCCCAACCTCAATGACTCAATAACAATTAGATAAACTACATCTAATATGTTCTCTTGGTGTAAAAGGTTCAGGTAACAAACATATTTAAATAATGAACTATTTTACAGAATATTGAAAATAAATTTAATTTAAATGTGGAATTCATTTGACTGTTAATGGAGTTGAAAAAGTTTGACCAGAGGGTACTCAAGCTCATCCCCAGCCCAAATTCTGTTCAGTTTAAAGCTTTCTTTAATGTTCAGGTCAGACTGCGAAAGTGTATAGGACAAAATCAGGTAGATAGTAGTTCTGCAGACATCTTGTAGCAGAGAGAGATTAAAGGAGCCGTAAGTGAAATAATCGTTCTTTACAACCATGCTGAACAGAAAAGCAAGTCGGATACAACATACAAGGAAACATCACATTAAAGCACAGAGGATTCTGAGACTCTAAGGCTGTACACTGAAGGTTAGAAAAGAAAAATAAATACTGTCTGGTCATTTCCCTCAATCGTACTTTTGTGTGATATAAAAATACAGTAATATTTTCTTAGTCTCGGCTCTGAGGTTGATCTTTAGTTTCTCCTGATGTAAGATGTTATGTCGCTTGCTTCTGACAACTCACGGAGAATTTCCCAAGATTCCTCTTTCCATTCTTTCTGTGTCCCCATTCACTAATCCCATATTCACTTATTCTATTTATATATGCTTTTCTCCTCTTCTCCCTCTCTCTCTCTCCCTCTCTCTCTCTCTCTCTCTCTCTCTCTCTCTCACACACACACACACACACACACACACCTTCCTGAGCTTTTTAACTTTAAAAAGCTGATTTTTGTGGAAAACATTTTTCCCATCAGTAAAAATTTATTACTTTCATTACAGGAAATTGAATGAATGCTCTTTCTTCTCGTTTGCTTTCTCTCTACCTCTCTATTCTTGACTTTTTTGTGTGGTCTTGTGGATTATGAGAAGAACAAATCTGACATGTGGCAGCTCACAATTTAGCCATTTGCAAAAAATCTTCTAAACTAATACACAGGCTCAGTGGCATTTTGAGTTCTTCCTTCATGGCATTTATAGGTGTGTGTGTGTGTGTGTGTACCTCCAGGGCACATTTCCTGACGTTGGTCTTGGGGTCGCTCACACGCTGTTATAATCGGCAAAAGGCTCAACATCGTTCCCCATCTCAAATATGCTGTGCAGAGGGTGGTGGGTGTTGTCCAGGATGGTTAATTGAATTGGTTTATTAACACAACCTAAGTAAGGATCCCATGTTTGCTTATTTTTTTATGTGTGTGTGTGTGCATGGGTGTGTGTGTGTGTGTGTGTGGTTATGTCTGTCTATGTGGGTTCACAGAGTGTTCGAGCTCAGAGATTCAGAGGTCAGTGTTTAATCTGTAATGTGAATGTCTTAAGATTGTGGTCACATTGAGAATTACAATGAATGAGCGGGGGCTTAGCGTCGTGATACTTAGTGTGTGTGTGTCTGTGTTTCTGTGTGTGTGTGTGTTTAGTTGGAGAAGTAAACACATAAAACACTAACAAGATAAATAAAGAGATATTTTTTATTAATATTCCACCTGTGTGAATCTGACACAATGAACTATATCAGTAACATAATATAGACACTATATAATCTAAATGGTTCCATTATCCATAAAAGTTTATTATATGGTCCAGAGGACATCTATACTGGAGTAAAAGCTACCACACTGTACCACAAAAAAATAAATCTGGACACTGGATTGGAGAATAAACTGCGCTACTCTTCTAAACTTTCTTTAAAAACTTTGACACGGCTTTTTCTAATATTGTTTTCTAATACTCAGATATCCTACGATCTTGCATGGAGACATAATTAGACAAATTGCAGCTAATTAGGAAATATTGTAATCAAATCAAGCTGCAAACCATAGATTTAATCTGTTAATCTCTGTTCATTTCTGTGCCTAAAAATAGAGTCACCCTTCTTCAGAACGGTCGATCCCACTTTGCATGCACATGTATGAAGAAGCATTTAATGTCAAATTAAAACGATGCTTACAGACTAACACACACACACACGCGCACACACACTCACGGCTGTGTTGTGGCACGTTGAAGAAAATGTGTCACTAAGCTCTTGTGGCAAGGATAAAGCACTCTGTAATTTAGCTTCTGGCTTTAAAACATTACTTAATATCTTATTTTTTTTAAATAATTGGTGCTAACCAATTAACTCTATTTAATCATTTATAAAAGACAAAACAAACAATAGAAAAAGAAAGACAATACACACAACAAAATACACCATATGTACAATACATCTATGTATAAATACTTACATTATTCCTTGCAAGCCTGAAATCCACAGATTATTGGTAATGTTTTAGACTCTTTTTAAATAAATAATATTGGAATCTAAGTTCACTAGATTTCTGGTTACCTGAATATGCTTCTACTGTACGTAAGACGTACTCGCCTAATTAAGTAGACCTGCTTATTAATGCAATTAATAATGTGGCATTAGTTCATGTTCATATTAAATACCAGAAGAGGGAAAATTATTGTTGTATTGTTGGTGACAGATTGAACTGCTGATTTCCTGGAATTTTGTTATAGTACTTTCTTTAGACAGAAAGGTGCCAAAAAATACAACCAAAAAAAAAAAACATCCAATGAGCAGAAGCTGCTTGAGAGAGAAATGCTTTGTTGATGAGAGAGGTCTGAGGAGAACAGTTAGATTAGTTCAAAATGACCAGAAGGTTGTCAGGATAGTAACTCAAATAACTATTCTTTACAAACGTAGTGAGCAGAAAAGCATCTCAGAACAGTAAACAAGAGTTTTAAGGACTAAAACAGTAGAAGGTTCCACATCTACAGGCAAAGACACTCAAAAACACCTGGTGTGATCAGACTTAATCCAACAACCCGACCTGCCTTGTATTAACGGTTCAGACTGGTGAGGAACGTTCTCCTGGCATACTGTACATTGGGCTTGTATACCAATCGTGTTTCGTTTAAGTGCTACAGCATCTTTATCATCTTAGCTTCTTCCAGAATAATAATGCACCATGTCTCAAGTGACAAGTCTTCTCAAATATTTACTGTATATTTAAATTCATGGCATTTGGCAGATCCAGAGCATCTCTAATGATTCAACTAAGCAGTTAAGGGTTAAGGGCCTCGCTCAAGGGCGCAGGAGTAGCAACTTGGCGGTGATAAGATATGAACACACCACCTTCCGATCAGCATTCCAAATGAGCAGCCTCATTACCCAAACTAGTTCCATGAACATGACAGAGCCATTAGATCTGAACCCAACGGAGCACCTTTTGGATTTGAGAGCCGCTGTATGAACGTTTATTATTTATTTCATCATAGACCAAATGCCATGAAGAACTAAAGCTGTTTCTAGAGAAAAGAAGAGTTCTCTATGTATTAGTTAATATTATAAATGAACATCACTGTAAGTTGCATGAATACACAAATGAATAACTCCAGAATATTAAATTACTTTGAACCACAATGCTCTAAATAACGTTACTGTCACAATTCTAAGCGATTACAATACCAAACTCATGGCATCTACATTCATATTTGGTCACAACAGACAAATACAAAGTACAACTGTTTTTTTTTTCCCCGTTTTTCACAATCATCTGTCTTTCTAAATCTAACATATTTTTTTATTCTAAATTGATTATAAGTGTAATCAATAAATACAAACCAGTAACATTCATGAGTGAATAACAAAAGTGCTGCTCTATGGTAACTGTGTTGGTGAATTTGGATAAAGCAATATCGGTATTAAAAAAAAAAAAAGAAATATAAAATTCCATGTAAATTAATGTATAGTCTGCAAAAAACTCAACAGACATGTTCTTGCTGAGATTTAAACCCACTCCTATATTTGGTTGTTCATACAAACTAATTCAAATATTCAAACCAATGTTTTTTTATAGGAGGTCCAACACCATAAATTCAGTCTAGGAGTGTCTTTTATCTTGAATTTTCCATTTGTTTTCAGAGACAGAAAGAACCAGAAGGCGTAAACAACTTATTTAAAGTTCTAAGATGTCCCAGTGAACGTTTGTGCTCTTTCAATGCCTCCATATTTCAGTAAACACTTCTTTTTTGTAGATCTAGTTATGGACATGATCATAGTTGATTGGCCCCTTTGCTTAAGCAGCCGAATGACGTAAGCGCCGTACCTACGCCTCAAGTGCATCTCCTAGATAAGTTTCATAGACGTCTTGGACAGGTCGCTATGGATGGTGGACATGGCGACGGTGTCGTATTCTTCCTCTCTCGTTGAAAGCCTCTTGCACAGTCGGAAGGACTGCAGGTCACGCTGGAAGTTGCGATTCAGGAAGCCGTAGAAGATGGGGTTGATGCAGATGGAGCACATGGCAGTGAGATGGCACAGCAAGAACAGGGGATTGTGTGTGCAGTTCATGGTGGCTTCGTGGTTCCAGTCAGAGACGGCGTTGAAGACGTTGAGCGGCAGCCAGCAGATAGCGAACGCCACCACGATGGAAAACAGCATGACGCTGATGCGCTTTGTCTCATGGCTGCGGTATTTGTTCTCACGCATTCGCTCCATCACGCTCCTCCGCTGCCTCAGACGAACGTAGATCTGAGAGGAAGGATGTGGGAATGAGAGTGAGAGTCATAGAAACGGAGAAAGACAGGGAGAAGGAGGAAAGATGAGGAAGAGGGGAAAGATGAAGATATATTATTTAATTGTTTCGATCATTTCGTTTCTATCTACCATCAGGCAATCGGGCTACTAAAGAGGGCACTTGAGTGTATAGTTCTGTATGAATTGTATACATTCCAGTACATTCTCTACAGACTACCATATTTTACAATATGTTAATTATATTATGGATAATATGTATAACTAGAACGTACATTTCCTGAAGAAAATGTGAATGGTGCTTGCACGTGGCAAATCCCGGAGGCTAGTCGAGACGAGCATGTGACGTCATCAAAATACTCTTGAGGGAGTTCCTCTCATTGTTGTGAGTGTTTTGATATGTCACATGTTCATGTTGTAAAAAGTTTTTTGATTTTGCATATTTTGCGGGCGGGGCTGCGGCACAACCGAAAGGCCAGTCGGTACATCAATTTAAAACTTTGTTCAGAGTATCACCCTAAAGGAGCTGGCCGAGTTTGGTGTAGATAGTTCGAAAGCTTGCCGAGTTATAACCCTCCAAAGTTTATAATGGGAGTCTATGGGGAAAAAAGCCAATTTGAGACCCGGTACCGGAAGTACCGGTACTCGGATCACTTAGAAAAGTCATAGCACACCTCTCCTCAATGAGCCGGTCGATTTGACACGTCATTCATGGGTCTAAGACAAAAGCTGCGGGACAAGTTACGCGCCGAAGTTTTGTCCGGCACAATAGTAATAATGTTGCTTTGCAAGCACCATTAATAATTTGTATACTTTATTATAATATATAAATTTTTCTTAGATTCTATTGTTCATTGTTGCACTGTGGGATCAGTAACTAAGGAAAACCATTTTATGACATTAAATCACACACATGCAATATACATGTGACTAATAATGAACCTTGAACCTTAAATTGTTAATCATTAATCATGCACCAAATTGTTCAGGTGTTAATTTGTTGGTTGGTGTTGGTTCTGCACCATATTAATGAGAAGTTCAGACTGTGGAACAGAATCGGCTTGGCTAGCTAGTGAGCTACGACATAACAACCGGTGCTACCGTTTTAGAAGCTGATCTGTTGCTGCATGGTACTCGTTGTGAGTAATATAAGAACCCAAAGTGACAAGAAAATAACAAGTCATTAAACTCAGAAATTCGTTGGACAAAAAATCTTAGTCAACAAGATCATGTGGTAATTACAAGGCTTGATAATGCAAGTTGTTCAGGGAGGATGATTACAGAAAAGGGGAAACTCACACATCTGACACATCGAATGCTGATATTCAGGCTGTGTGTGTGTGTGTGTGTTTGTGTGTGTATTAATGAGCGTCTCTCTCCTTTATCCTCCTCCGCTCTTGCTTCGTCAGTCTCTCCGTCCAATTCCCGGATCTCAGAATGACTGAATCAATTGTCTTCAGTCAATTTGTTTGGCGGTGGCTTTCTCTAAGTCAAGTGATGACAAAGCAGGTCTTACAGATAACAGTATTTATTAACAGGCCTTATGCTTTTCACTAATTTTCTTTTGGACACACAGAAATGCGACCATTCTGAATTGTCATAGCGTAGTAATGTGTGTTTATGTGTGTTTATGTGAGATAGAGAAAGAGAGATAGAGAAAGAGAGACAGAGAGAGAGTGTGTGTATGAGTGTCTCTGTATCTTATTCCCACTTTTAATCTCTTATGATCTTCCTCTTGGCTGTGGTTAAATATGGTTAGATTAGGGAATTTTGAGGTGCAGTTCTGCATGGTCCATGTTCACCGTAATTGGGTCATTTAAAAGACAGGATTGTGGAGAGTTTTAACACATGATGACAGACGCTGATGTCACTGTTGGGGCTGTGTAACAAGCATGTAAAACATTGTGACATGGGCTAGTAGGTCCTTCTAATGAGTCATAGTTTTCATGGTAGTTGGAGTTAATTGTGTAAGACTTGATCTGTTCTCACTGCTTGGTGTGTTGCCTCCAGTGCTTGTAAAGAGAAATGGACATCAGGGAAACTCGGATACAGCACAAAAACGTCTAGATCTAGAATGTCCTTAGCCTTTAAAAACGGATAAAAGTGTCCAAAGTCATTATCAGGTCTGACATAATCTTTAGTGGACAGCGAAGTTTCCAGAGGCAGATAAGTATTATTAATACAATAAACTGTGCCACTTTGGGTTCGTACAGGTTTCCTAAACTACGTTTCCCAGCAAGGTAGATCATTTGACTATGATTAATATCAGATGCCTGTACTAACGCCTGGAGCCACTGTCAACCACAATATTATTCTCTGTTCTATTATACATTGTTATCTGCACTAGCAACGTCCCCCATGGACGTCAGTACCACAGACACTCACTAACATAAACGTCTTCTGTTTTAAGGTGGACTTTTAAGGTGGACCACTACACCACTGACTCATCACGTGTATGTCAGTACTGTATGTACGTCTTGACAGGTGAAGGTCAAGTTGTGTGAAAAAAATGCGCATGCTTTTATAGATGTCCGAAATATATATAATATGATATATAGCAAGCAGCAAATTACCCACCAACGTAGGCACTATATTAGTCACCCACATGTTAGCAAATAATATTCGCATTTAGTTTGTGGCTGATTTTTTTTTTTTTTATGTCATATAAATGTCAGCTTTTCAAGAAAGCAGAGGAAGCTGAGTGGTTAAGATTATCCATTAGCGCCTGGACGAATGAAAGCCGTGTTTGGGACTTTAAGCTTCGACTCCTCCACATTAAACTCGAGAGAAAAGCATATTTTGCCATATTAGCTTTTGTGCTCTAATTTAGATTCAGAAGGAATAGGGTTTGTTTTTCCCCAGCTTGTGGTTAATTAAGTGTAAAGCAAAACTGAATTGAAGACAAATGTAAATGACTTGGGGCTGAATATCTGCTATCCTCCAGCTAACACTTTAAATATGGCTAATTATTTTTGTAGTAAGTGCAGATGCTTTCGTTTAAATCCCACCAGCACCATTAACAAAAAAACCCGGTGCCTAGCTGGTGAAATGAAGTCTACACATTAACAATCCTGCATTTGTCTATTATTTCTTTGACACCTGCACAAAATGGGCCTGCGCTCCTAAAAGCATCACTCTTCCTCTGTCTTGCTTTTTCCTCATTTGGCTCACTCATAGCATAATTACAGCCTTTGAGCTAAAGTCTAAAGTTATTACATCTCTAGCTTTGGCCCAATTCCCTCTAATCTTAAGTCTCTCCCTCTCTCTCTTTGTCTTTCTCTCTACGTGCATGTGTGATGTGTGTTTCTGAGCTCATTTGGCAGGGCATGCTGCCTGTTAGTAATGACAGCAACAAACAATCCATCCCACGAAGCTCTCTACAGCATGCATGTAAATAAAATGAAGGGCTCTGGAGAGACCGGTATGTGCATGTACTCCAGCTGCTATGGGGGAATTTTACAGAAGTGTGTCTCTGCGTTTCTTCTCAAGGGGTAAATATTTTAATCAAGCAGGAAAATGAGAACGACAAGAGGCAGAGAGGATTCATGGTAAACCTCCATTCAGTCGTTTCTAAGCCTCTGAAACACACCCATGCTAAAATACCAAGTCAGGTCATTGTCACAGCATAAGGTTTTGGTAAATCTACTGTCAGTATAACCGATGCAAATCAAATCCATCCACAGATGCTGACTTATTTAACACACACAAACACACACACACACACAAAAACATTAGAACAATATGACCTGTAGGGCCACTATGTGTCACCATATGCTCAGAAACAGTCCTGTATGCTGTTTTGTCTTTGTCTAGTTGAAAAGTCTTAGCAAATTTCTATCTCTTTATCCCTTGTGCTTAATTATCATCACTCTATAGTGTTACCTGTCTATTCCTTAACCCACTCTATGGACATTGATGATGAGTCATGGATTGTCTCTAAAAATCACACCACTTTTGATAGGCCTCAAATAAATGAACCCACATTACACTTATGTCTTTTCAGTAAGATTTTAAAGCATGTGTTAAGAAAGGGTCTAAACACATTAAAGTAACCAGTGAAATTTAAACAGGTTTATTTCAATAACTGAATTCCTTTTTTAATTCAGATTCAATTTATTTGTATAGCGCTTTTAACAATTGCCATTGTCTCAAAGTAGCTTTACAGAAGTATAGAAACAGAAGAGAGAATAAATAAATAAATAAATAAAATATAATAAGAAGAAGAATATAATATTCTATAGAAGAACTAAATATCTATCCCCTGAGCGGATATGAGGAAGAAACCTTGAGAGGAACCAGAAGTGAATCTCATCCTCATTTGGGTGACACTGGACAGTAAATAATGTAAATGTTAATAATGTCATTTCTACTCCTGAGGAACTAATGAGTCAGCGCAAACTCTGAGTTCAATACAGACCTAACACTAATTTCTTCCTGTCAAGTCTTCAAATTATTGCTAATAAAGACCAGACCATACAGCTGACCGACACAACAATAGTTCAAGGAAGGCATGACAGTCTCTGGGCGGCTCCATCCATAACAATCCCCTGAGTCACTGGCTGACCGTGCAGATCAATCCCCGGCAGTGTGCAAACCGGGCAACGAGATTTCAACCAGGGGTAGAACGTCTGGTTTGACGAAGCCAGCTCCGTGAGGGAGCATGTTTTTTACTAGCGTGTTAAATACAAAATAAATGCATTGATCATGGGGGCACGGTGGCTTAGTGGTTAGCACGTTTGCCTCACACCTCCAGGGTTGGGGGTTTGATTCCCACCTCCGCCTTGTGTGTGTGGAGTTTGCATGTTCTCCCCGTGCCTCGAGGGTTTCCTCCGGGTACTCCGGTTTCCTCCCCCGGTCCAAAGACATGCATGGTAGGTTGATTGGCATCTCTGGAAAATTGTCCGTAGTGTGTGATTGCGTGAGTGAATGAGAGTGAGTGTGTGCCCTGTGATGGGTTGGCACTCCGTCCAGGGTGTATCCTGCCTTGATGCCCGATGACGCCTGAGATAGGCACAGGCTCCCCGTGACCCGAGGTAGTTCGGATAAGCGGTAGAAAATGAGTGAGTGAGAGTGAGTGCATTGATCATATCAGGGTAGCACACAGAGAATTAAACACACTCTCAGTCAGGACTATCAAAAAAGAAATGTTAAAAAATAGTGTTAAAATTCTATAACCTTGTGTTTCATAATTTGAAAAACATTTTCTTTTACTTTTTTGGAAGTATGTGAAAGTTAATGCAGTATGTTATAAGTTACAGGATGTGCCTTCACCATATCAGCGTCTAGATCAGGGATGGGCTGACTACCCAAGCAGCTCAAAGCTTGACAAGTTTTTGGTGTTTGCCTTGTTCTAATAGACCTCATCATGCTGATAAAGAGCTTCATAATTAGCTGATAAGGTGAATCACTTGTGTCTAAACTGTGTACCATATTCTCTGAAAGCAATCATCCATTTTCTGCAAAGAGCTAGACATCACTTTCTTTTATCCATGTAGATGAATTCAAAGCTAAACAAACTCTCATATAACAGCTAGGGTTCCATATCTGAGCCTAGATGTTTAAATCTAGGTACAATTTATTGCATTCTGCTTTTACTTATATACTTTAGTCTCTAGTTGTTTGCCTGTTAGATGCTAGTTATCTACCTGCATTGAAAAATGTATTTGCAAGCATCTATCAAAATCCAAATTATGATTAACATACAAATAATAATAATAATAATAATAATAATAATAATAATAATAATAATATACGTACAATATATACACACAAAATTGAACTGGAGCTATTTTTCTTCAGTGAGATAAATATTTGTATTCTATAGCTATAATGCAGACCATTATGTCATTACCGCAGGCGTTTCTGCTTAAAATAATTGCTGATTCTGTAATGTGCAGATTTTGTGAGCATCATCTCCGAGAAACACATTACCGCTGTTATTGCTGCAATCCTTATGCACAATACGGTCACCACGCTTAAGGATTTTTTTTTCACAAATGGCCCAATTACTCAACTATTCTGCAGAACCCAACACCACAGTTTTAATTATTTATATACAGTATGTATATGGGCAAATGTTTGTGCACACCTGTGGTTCTTTTTCCAAACGGTTGCCACAATATCGAAAGAATAAAAAGACACAAAAAAAAAGATAGAAAGTCTAAAAGACACAAAATAAAGTCAGAAATCTTGGTGTAATTTTAGAGTCTGACCTTAATTTCAGTAGTCATGTGAAAGCGATAAGCAAATCAGCTTACTACTATCTCAGAAATATAGACAGAATTAGATGTTTTGTCTCAAGACAGGACTTAGAGAAACTTGTTCATGTTTTCATCACCAGCAGGGTGGATTATTGCAATGGACTCCTTACTGGGATCCCCAAAAAGACCATTAGACAGCTGCAGCTCATACAGAACGCTGCTGTCAGAATTCTGACCAGAACCAAAGAATCTGAGCACATCACTCCAGTCCTCAGGTCCTTACACTGGCTTCCAGTTCCATTTAGAATAGATTTTAAAGTATTGTTACTCGTTTATAAATCACTTCATGGCTTAGGACCGAAATACATTACAGATATGCTAACTGAATATAAACCAAGCAGACGACTGAGATCATTAGGATCAGGTCAGTTATGCCCCTTTTCCACCGAGGCAGTTCGAGTGCTGGTTCGGAGCCTGAACCTAATTTAGAACCAGTTCTTTCTTTTTCGACCGCCAAAGCACCGGCTCTGAACCAGGAAAAGTGGTACTTAACTAGCACCAAAACGCTGCTGGTCTACACTTAAGAACCGCTTGTGTCAGGGGCTGTGGGCGGGGCTACTGTTAGCGCATTTGATAATGTACCTTAAGTATACTAATGTTTAATACACTTTTACTTTACCGTGATATGATACATTATCAGCACACATGATAGTAAGGAGCTACATGCTAAGGCTAACTTTTTTCTGTGTTATGTACTTTATTGATTACAACCTCCGTTTATACAGATTACATGGAACTGCACGTACATGTTTTATTCGCCGCGGTGGATGCCAATGTATGTTCGCAAAGCCATGAGCATTAACAGTAAAGCAACATCTGCCATTGTTGGTGGGACACGTGAGACGTATACAGTGACGTCACACTCGGCGCTGTGATGGCTCTCTAGCCGGTGGAAAGGCAAACCGGTTCTTAGAAGATTCGCCAGTGGAACCAACTTTGAACCAGCACCAGAGCTAGCTCTGAACCAGCACCCGGTTCTTTCCGGTGGAAAAGGGGCAGTAGAGATACCAAGGGTTCACTCAAAACAAGGTGCGTCAGCATTTAGTTATTACGCCACCTATAGCTGGAATCAGCTTCCAGAAGAGATCAGATGTGCTTCAACAGTAGACACTTTTAAATCAAGATTAAAAATACATCTGTTTAACTCTGCATTTACTGAATGAGCACCGTGCTGCTTCACACTGACTGCACTTTTTATCCAAATTACTTTTACTCCTGTTTTATTCTTTTTAACATATTTGAAACTGTATATATATATTTTTTTTCTCTCTTATAAACTGTTTTCTAATTTCTATGTAAAGCACTTTGAATGACCTCTGTGTATGAAGTGTGCTATACAAATAAACTTGCCTTGCCTTGACTTGCCTAAAATATCTTCGTGTGTTGTAGCATTACAATTTACTTTCACATGGAAGTGGCCCAAACCTGTTCCGTTATGTCACTGTCCACAAACTGAGGTTTCATGAAGACATGACATGCCAAGGCTGGAATAGATGAACTCAGGTTTCCTGCAAAGTGCCCTGACCTGAACCCCACTGAACACCTTTGGAATGGCAACTGAACCCCAGACCACCTCACCTCAAAGCTTGGTCTCAGTAAAACTCTTTTAGATGAATGGCTACAAATCCCCTGTTACGGTTCAGCCCGGACTTTTGGCCATGTGCTTCTGTTTATGTTCTTTGTCACGTGTCTGCTCCGCCCTTGTTTACTCCTCCCCGTCTCTGCACACCTGTTCCCTAGTGTTAATCGTCATGTCTATTTAACCGACGGCAGCTCGGAATCATCGTCAGTGTACCCTCATCCTTTGTCCCGTGTGGTTGTCGTCATTCTTCCTGTTCAGCGTGTTATTATTTATTAAACCCTATTTATTTGAAGCTATCCTGTATCTGGGTCTATATAATAACAGGATGTTCAACAAACACATATGGGGGGAACAATAACGCGTCTACATACTTTGGCTATATAGTGTATCTTACTGGTCAAAATACATTAGGTTTTAAATTCGAAGTAGATATATTCACTGGAAATATATTAAACAAACAAACAAAAAAGTCTGTCTCACTCACTCGCTCATCTTCCACCGCAGGGCACACACACACTCTCATTCACTCACGCACTCACACACTATGGACAATTTTCCAGAGATGCCAATCAACCTACCATGCATGTCTTTGGACCGGGGGAGGAAACCGGAGTACCCGGAGGAAACCCCCGAGGCACGGGGAGAACATGCAAACTCCACACACACAAGGCGGAGGCGAACCCCCAACCCTGGAGGTGTGAGGCAAACGTGCTAACCACTAAGCCATCGTGCCCCCCACAAAAAAGTCTAATATATTTATTTCATTTTAATTATATTTTCCAGGTTGAATTACATCCAAAGCCTTATACTACTAGATTACATAGAAGGTCAGTTCCCCAATGGTGTCTATACTACGTTTGCGTTCTATTTAGCATGCTGAAAGCATTTTGGTGCACAGCCCTGTATTCTTGTTGAAAGATCACATGGGTTTAATTTCAAGTGGCACAAAACAGCTTGGAGAGAAATGCTTTATTCTTTCATCCTGTGTTTTAATGAGAATATCTTTACTTTTGCTTGCTTGCTTGCTTGCATCACTAAAGCTTTCTTTTGATGTCTTGCTTAAAGCCTGTAATGCCATGTCATGGTATAACATGCTCAGTGCCTCATTACTAAGTACTATCTAGAGAAAAACTGACACTCCTTACCTTCAGATAGCAAATGAAGATGAAGGCGAGGGGTGCGACATACTGCAGCAGCAACATGGTGGTTGTGTAAGCAAGCTTGAATTGACGTGAAGGCCACTGCTCTATACACACCACCTTTCCTCGGTAGTGCTCACGCAAAAAGGCGGGCAGCTGCTGCAAGGGTGTATCAGTGGTAATGGAAAAGATTAGAAAGGGCATGGCAGTGAGTAGGGCCAGACCCCAGGTGAGGCCAACACCCATGCAGGCATGAAATGCACTGGGTCTCCAGCCACGCGGTCGCAAGATCAGCTGGTAGCGCTCAACAGCAATGAGCACAAGGGAAAAGATGGAGACTGAGACAGAGGTGCATTGTGCTAGGCTGTTGATCTTGCACATGGCACCACCAAATGCCCAGTGGTCCATGAATGTGTAAGCAAATGTGAACGGCAGGCAGACAAATGCCATCAGCAAGTCAGATGCTGACAGGTTGGCAATAAGCACACTAGTTGCATTGGAGAGTTCACGTTGGCGCCAGATCAAAACAATCAATGCCAAATTACCAGTCACTCCCAGCAAGGCTATAGCACAGTAAGCTACAGCAAGGGTCACAAACAAGGGCTTGTCAGCATGGCACTCGTCACCATGAAACGCTGAAAAGTTGGCAAGCGTGCAGTTGAGCGAGGAGCAGTTTAGGATGGCAGGAGGTGGGGCAGGTGGGAGAAGATCAGGGTAAGGCATTGTGTATTCTCCTTCACTTTAATTGGAGGGCTGCTTAAGTTTTAGTTGATGGTTCTTGTCAAGATCATGCTTTGACCTTTTGAGATGTAGCAATAGGCACTGTAAAAAAAAAAGGAAACAACTGGTATGAACAAAACATTCAAAAGACTCTTTTGTATATCAGACAATTCATTTGCTGGGTCTAAAAAAGTCAAACATTATTTATTGCTCATCAAACTTGAAATTCTTTAACAATGGTATCATTATAAAGAAAACACAATTACTTGAACGAAGGCTTCAGACTGTGTTTCCCCCCCATCATCTACTTCTATAACTGAAGCTGCATAGTCATTCATTAATTGTTACTCAGAAGCTGGAGTTCTAGACTGCCTGGATTTTGGGTTTTAGGACCCAGCAGACAGATTCCATGAGATATACATTAAGCACTCAGTACAGGTACTCAATTTTTAGTTTTTTTCACCTTTGATGGTTTAATTCAGAATTACATTAAATCAATACAACAATTCCGACCTACCAGTTCTCATACACCTATCATATGATAGACACCAATCTGGCATCTGCTTCCTCTGCTTCCTTATGTGAGGCCAACCAATTATATATATTATATTCTAACTGCTTCTCATGCTGAGTCACAGGAAAGCTCAATCCACCCCTTCAATTCGCAGACACCAATGACCTACTAATGGCACTTTGAATGATATTGGAGGGAGTAAACCGTAACGCCCATCCAGAGATCATGGGCAATTTTGCTCTTGTTAGGGTAACGATTTCTTTGTTGCCTCACTTAGTTGCTTTTTTCTGTTTTGTTTTTATTTCTCTTGAAGTCAGTGCTCAGATAATGACTTTTAAACACTTTGAGCAGCAGCTGGTCGTATTGACATTAGACAACCGATTCATAAAAAATGTTATATCGGAATTGTGCTATAATGGTTTTTACTTTTTATTCCATCCATCCATCCATCCATCCATTTTCTACCGCTTATCCAGGGCCGGGTCGCAGGGGCAGCAGTCTAAGCAGGGACGCCCAGACTTCCCTCTCCCCAGACATTTCCTCCAGCCCTTCCGAGGTAATACCGAGGCGTTCCCAGGTCAGCCGAGAGACATAGTCCCTCCAGCGTGTCCTAGGTCTTTCCCGGGGCCTCCTCTTGGTTGGACATGCCCGGAACACCTCCCCAGGGAGGCGTCCAGGAGGCATCCGGAACAGATGCCCGAGCCACCTCAGCCGACTCCTCTCGATGTGGAGGAGCAGCGGCTCTACTCTGAGCTCCTCCCGAGTGACCGAGCTCCTCACCCTGTCTCTAAGGGAGCGCCCAGCCACCCTGCGGAGGAAACTCATTTCGGCCGCCTGTATCCGGGATCTTGTCCTTTCGGTCATGACCCAAAGCTCATGACCATAGGTGAGGGTAGGAACGTAGATCGACTGGTAAATAGAGAGCTTCGCCTTACAGCTCAGCTCTTTCTTCACCACAACAGACCGGTATATCGACCGCATCACTGCAGAAGATACACCGATCCGCCTGTCGATCTCCCGCTCCATCCTTCCCTCACTCGTGAACAAGACCCCAAGATACTTAAACTCCTCCACTTGAGGCAGGAGCTCTCCACCAACCTTACCCAACCGTACTTTTTATTCTGAATTGCTATTCAGTTGAGTTTTCTGTGACTGCCAACAAGCTGCCAACAAGCAGTTCCTCACTGCACAGCTGATTATATTATACCTAAGCCCTCCTGCACTTTTCTTAAATCTGGCATGATGGATTGGACACGTCCCTTGTTCATAGTCTTTGTGTTTTGTGTATTCACTTGTGTTTGCCTCACCCGAACCTTAGCCCTCTCCAGCCTCTGCACAACCGTATGTCACTGTATGTCTTTTTGCTGAGTCCTTGTCTTTTTAACCACACAGTTTTGTCTCCTGTTTTTGGGCTATAGATTTCATGTTTCAGGGGGACATTCTTTCAGTTTTTGTGTCTTGTGCCATGTGCATTAGTTTTTGTTTTGTGTATCACCTGTGTTTGCCCAGCCCTATCCATATCCATAACCCCTTCCCTCCTCTGCATACCTGTTCCTTGTCTTTGGTCTGTTGTCTCTTGTTTGCTGTAGTTTTTGTTTCTGTGTCAGTGTTCCTGTGTTTCTGTTCCCGGTTCATAGTGTTTCTTGCCTTTTTTTTTTTTTTTGCTGACACTTTGTAGTTCTGTTATTTTTAAATCCCCTCTTTGTTATGCCATCCTTGCATTTGGGTCTGGAATTTTGTGCCCTTGGAGGCATGAGCTCCTGACAAAATCAGAAACGCTGGAAATGCTTGATTTCATGTCTTTTTTTTAATCTGCTAGTTTTGGACCATTAAACTGCAGTGAACAGGAAAAAATAGAAATATCCCAGAAATTATAAACAATGGTACTTCCATCACTGCTGAAACCAAGCTTTTTTTTTCCCCTGTAGGAAACCTTTCATCCCTTTTACCTGAGTTTCTTTTAACCTTCTATCCTTTTTTCCTTTTATTTGAATGTTTAGAAAGCTATTAGATCTATTTGATGTGAACAATACTCCATGAGTTTGTGTGTAATATTGCACAGAAATTTCATAATTCACCCTTCTGATATCACATTGTACCACAGGTCCCATTTACACGTATCACCCAAGACAAGTGTAAAAATTATGTAATAATATTATAAAAGAGTGCAATACTGTGTAACACAGCAGCGTGTCTCTGATGCTAGAATCTTAGTACTAATTTTGTTTTTAGTTTAATAGTGTTATAATACGTATCTAACTAATCTTCTAACACGTTAAAATCCTTCACGCTCTCTGAGATCACAAAACTCAGGACTTCTGCTAGTTCCCAGAATATCTAAGTCTACTAAAGGCGGTAGAGCGTTTTCTTATTTAGCTCCCAAACTCTGGAATAGTCTTCCTGATAGTGTTCGGGGCTCAGACACACTTTCCCAGTTTAAATGTAGATTAAAAACTCATCTCTTTAGTCAAGCGTATACATAACACATCCCATTATATTGTGCACTATTACACTAGACTTGCACATTTTTATGAACAGCTATGATTATGTTAATATTAAGACATATGTTAATCCCTCTGCACTGCTCTTCTCTTTTTCTACCCGTGCCGAGACACCCAGACATTGTACCAGCTCCGATCGTCTTCCGTGCGATGAAGTTTTTGGACCTCCGCTGAGATGAGGCCGACTCTGTGAGAATCCTGAGACATCTACAGATCTACCAGCTCCAGTTGGACTCTGTGATACTAAGAGGAGATCTGAACTCCATGTGATCCCTACACCAATACAACACTTGTCTGACTGTATATTTATAATCACACCATCTAGTGTCACCCATATGAGGATGAGGTTCCCCTTTGAGTCTGGTTCCTCTCAAGGTTTCTTCCTTTACCAATTAAGGGAGTTTTTCCTTGCCACTGCTGCCTGAGTCACCTCAGACTTGCTCATTGGGGATAAATACATATACATACATACATACATACATACATACACACTGTGAACTATATATATTTTGAATTTTGATTATATTAATTCTTTATATTACTCCTTATGTTTATCTTCTGTTCTATGTTTATGTCCTGTAAAGCTGCTTTGAGACAATGTCCATTGTAAAAAGCGCTATACAAATAAACCTGAATTGAATTGAATAATAGAAATCACAAATTGCTCATTTGCAACGGTCCTTTGTTTAAGCGCCATAATTATTTCATACAATATTAAATGAAATAAGCAACTTTGTGTGATGGACAGAAGCCATGTATAGTTTAAATAAGGTTAAACTTATTAGTTACTGTAGGGGCTCCAACTCTTGTCGTCGAGAGTGGAAAATTTGGGAAAAGTAGATATAGTGTGGGCCGGTAGATAAGTATAAGATATTATTACATTTTATTTTCCTAATTAGTCATTCGTATTCATGAGAAGCCAAATCAGAAAATGAATCGTGTTATCAAGATTTAAAAAAAACCGTAACAGCGACAAATCTTTCAGCTCTGTAATTCCATCACTTTCCTATCTATCTCTTTTCCACTTCCATTTCACGCGTGTTCACGCTTTTCAGTCAGGAGATGGTGAAGCTGACATATTCTTGTCTCCAAGCCTGCCATTAGCATCGTCTGAAACGCCAAGCAGCCTGCGCTCTCTTCAAAGGACGGTCCCTAAACAGTAGTGTTCTACAAAGTGACCTTATCAGTGACCAACTATTAAGGTAATTGAAAGCTCTTTCAAGCAAAGTCCATTAAATGTCACGTTAGAATGAGACTCGAAGATGTCAAGCAGAATATTGAAATGATTTCGGACTGTTAGGGATGAACTTAAACAAACCGCAACTGAATCATCGCCATAGCGTTGATGCCAATCATTCAGCAATCAACTGTGTTTTTGTAGGTGCAGGAGTGTGAGAGACAGAGACAGGCGCACACACACACCACCACACAGACTGGCAGGGAGGGAGCGAGAGACAGAGAGAGAACTACATGATTTATTACTAATAAAATGAATTTGTGCTAATGTTTGCTGTATTTTATAAGCTACTATGAAACTTCGAGGCTGACATATGGCCTACTTTGTAGCTTGTATTACTTGTCACATGCCTCACTGTTTGATGTTCACAAACAACTTTGCCAGACATCGCATGAGTCACATTGAATATGGAGGTGTACATAGTTTGAATTATCATGAAGACGCGAAGGCAGTGCCAACGTTGTTCCAAACAATTTTTTGATGTACGCATAATTTTCTTTTGAAGACTACGTTTATTTTGTTTATTATAAAACTCAAAAGATTTATTTTCCAGTATGCGACTCGATTTATTTTGACGCATGCGACATAAGTGGATCAAATAAAGGCAGGACCTTCTCCCAGAATAACACACAGGCCCAAAAATAGTTCACTGTTGTCTTACAAGCAAGAAAAAGTCAGTGATGTGACCTGCTACATCTTTCCTTTCTTAATCTTTCGTTCCCTCATCATGAATCATCAGGAAGCTTCCAGCTAGGCAACTGGTTCACAGACGTGAACCTCCAACTACATTTGACACCTAATAACCATCTGAGAAATACTGCCTCAGATCAGTCAGGCAAATAATTTATGTAATATAGTGCATTTTATATTACATAACACACTTTACTCTTCATTTAATGCCACAACTGAGAATTTATCAATCAAGTTCTAGTTTAATATGTAAACTAATTGTAGTTTAATTTTGTAAACGTGAATGCTCAGTTAATTTATATATAAGGAACAACAAACAAGGAAAAAGTAAAATAGTTATTATGACGTGGAAAAGTTATGTGGATATCCGTCATGTTATAAAGTCTCGGAACTTAATTATTTTGTTAGGCCTTAATTTACTTGCCAGCTGATAACATTTCCAGACCATAATACATTCTCTAACTCTTCACAATAAACCAAACTCAACCATTGGGTTCCTCTAAGCAGGTGATTGAGGATCTGAAAATCAATCTAATAGATACCTACAAATTACAGGATGTAAAAAGGATTTTAAAGCATTTTCAGCTCTCAATTTCAACAGACCCAAACGTCATTACCTAATGGAGTTTAAGGGGAACTGCTGAAGTCAAGGACAGATCTAGAAATCCATGAAAGCAAAAAAAAAAAAAAGGACCTATATGATGGTTTAGCTGTCACAGGATGGAAGACTCATCAGAATAAAATCACTTCATTTCTTCACCAAAGTGAATTTATGATGTATTAAAAAAAAGATATCTTGATAAGACATATGCATTTTAGAAGCAAGGGCTGTGGGCTCTTTGGCCACAATCACTAAAAGTATGTTTAAAGGAAATAAAAAGGTGCAGTAATTAACAGAATATAACACCATGCCACGTGTTTTGCATGGGGTGGATATATTATGCTTTGAGGCTGTGTGGTAGACAAAATCTGCATCTATGATAGCTTTTCAATGATATGTTCATGTTCAACACACACGAATCGAATAGGGCTGTGGCTGAACACATGTTATAATAATGTCACACACCATGTCTTGGACAAAATCTGCAGAAAATCTCTAGTCATTTTTTTAAAAACTCATGGAGTTTGGTTGACTTTGTGTTCATTTCTGCTGTTGAAAAATCAATAAATCCTGGAGGGACTGTTCAAGAAACTCTACTGTCCTAAACGCTTTTATGTTCAGAAAACAAGAATCGCAAATTCAACAGCGCTGTGGTATAAATAATCAAATCCTTAATTACGCTTAAGGATTCGATTCCCGCCTACGCCTTGTGTGTGTGGAGTTTGCATGTTCTCCCCGTGCCTCGGGGGTTTCCTCCGGGTACTCCGGTTTCCTCCACCGGTCCAAAGACATGCATGGTAGGTTGATTGGCATCTCTGGAAAATTGTCCATAGTGTGTGACTGCATGAGTGAATGAGAGTGTGTGTGTGCCCTGTGATGGGTTGGCACTCCATCCAGGGTGTATCCTGCCTTGATGCCCAATGACGCCTGAGATAGGCTCAGGCTCCCCGTGACCCGAGGTAGTTCGGATAAGCGGTAGAAAATGAATGAGAGAGCTATGTCTTTTTATACCTTCGTCCAAATATAAATATACACTTAATAAGGTTAATTGCAAATAATTTGAATTTCCTGACAAAGACGATGACCAGCGGTATTTTGAAAAATCCACAATTATCTTGGTAATTTGTATCACCGGTTATAGTTAAATGGCTCTTAATATCCAGAAGCATATCAGGCAAAAGAGAATGATATAAAAAACAAAATGTTTCAGATCAGAAAGTACATAAACAGGCAAGAAAAGATCAAGACACACCAGCAACCTCTGAGTCACTGATTAGAGACAAAGACGTCTAAGGAAAGAAGGATGAAAGGGCAAGACTGAGATAATGAATACAGGCAAGAATAAGAGCGACAATGGAAGAGAGAGAGAATGATTTAGAGAGAAAACGGATGATTGGTTGTAGGGAGCTTTGGAAGGAGCTGTAGAGAGCTGATGCTAGAGCAAATACAGTAGGTCTCATTCAAAGCCTCACTTTTAGCTGTGAGTACACTGTGCTCTTAGAGGCTATGGATTTTTCCTGGCTTAGCTATAATCACCCTCTGCTTCAAGTGTGTGTGTGTGTGTGTGCGTGTGTGTGTGTGTGTGTGTGTGTGTGTGTGTGTGTGTGTCCATCACATTGTATTTCTTAGAGAGACCAGCTTAGAGCAATATTCAATCCTAGTAATTTACAGTAATATGTATAATTTCAAGATCATTTTAAATGTATGTTGCTATACACTGGACAGTTTGTATAAAGATTGTAAGATCTTGATCGGATTTTCATTAGTGAAGTTTAAGAGAGGCTTTGTGCTCTCTGTAGCTTCAAAATCCTGTTCTTGGCTGAAAGGAGTGGAACCTGATGTTGATGAGCCAGAGAAGAAACTCCATCATGTCTCTTTCCATAAACTGTCTTTAGATAAGAAAGTAAGTAAGATATTATCCAAAGAAGAACTACATACTGTACATAATTATTCACCTCCTTTTTGTATCTTGAGTCACAATTTGAATTCAAAATTTAATGGGTTTAAATAGGATTTTTGCCATAATGTAATAAACATCGTGTCTAACATTTGAATTTTATTTTATTTGTTGTTATTCCTGCACAAATATTAATTTAAACTTAAAAAAAAACAAAAAAAAACAAGACACTTGTTGGATGCGTATGTAATCACCCCTCCCAGGGTCAATATTTAGTACAATTACAGCTTCATATCTTCAAGGATATCCCTGTATCAGCTTTGCACATACGGATGCATTCATATTAGCAAAACTGCATGGAACTATTGGTTGTCCATATCACAGATGCGCCCTTTTTTAACGCGTCCACGCACAAACAGGTCAAAGTACAGTCGGTGCGCACTTTATCCACTGCAAAACTGCCACAATTCCAGTCCTTAGATATACCGAGTGGTTTCCTGTAACATTTCCTACAAGTGATCGTTTTTATTAAAGAATAAAATGCAAATAAATAAACCCTTAAAGACACCTTTAAAAGAGATCCCGCGCGCAACGAGGGATATATAATGAAATAAGGAAATAATCCGGAATATTTGGCGTCCTTGTGTGAACGCGTTCAGCCTTTCAACCTTTCGGCGTCAGACTTCAGCCCTTTATCTTTTACATCAAGAAAGCAGAAGACTGGAGAGAGAAAACAAAGTGCGACTTACCTTCGTTTTCATGCATTCAGTGCAATCCGAGAGCTTACACACTGCTGGAAACACTTTCTATTACCCACTAGGTTCGGTCAACCCACAGACACGGTCAGAGTGACACACACACATACACATACACACACACATACACACACGCTCGTGTGCGCGCGGTCACGAAGGCATCACGCTCAAACATCCTCTTCAAAGGCTCTTCAGTGCTCAGAATGTCATATCTCTCTATCTCGCTCTCGCTCTCCCTCTCATCTTTTGTGTGTGTGTGTGTGTGTGTGTGTGTGTGTGTGTATGTCTCATGCGCGTGTCTCAGCGGGGACATGAGTTGATGCGTTGGTTCCTGTGCGTCCAAGCGTGTGTGCGCATACATGGATGTCCGCGTGCATGTGTTAATGCGCCCCTGTGGCATTTGAGGTCGAAGCTGGGACAGACTGGTGAGTCGTGGTATAAGGGGTCTCTGAATGCAAGCCAGAAGATGCGTCCCATGTGCTTGCATGGATAAATGGATGCCCTGATTTTCCCTGCATGTGCTGGATCCTGGATTTTGAGTCAGCTTAGACTTAGACTCATGAGAATGGGGATGAGAAATACAAAGAGTGTGAGCATGTACACAGGGACACTGTTTATACCAGAGTTAAATAACATACCTATAATGTACACTGGCCATCTTATCACGTGCCTTGCACCTGGAGATATACAATTGTCTGTTGCTCTGAATAATATGTCAGCCAGACATTCCTCTGTACATCAGAGGGAAAACACCGCCAGTGGCCCACCACAGTCAATTCCTAATCATGTTAAAGGATAATCAGATGCATATAACCTTCTGCACAGCTTCTGACATCCTGTCACTGTGTACACAGGTTTAATCCAAGCCATTAATCAACATACGCAATTCTTATTCAAACAAACATGAGTTTACCATAACACTAGTTAGCTAGCTATGATACACTTAGTAAAGTATGTCATTATTTACTGTAGAGTGTCACCCAAATGAGCATGGGTTCCGTTCTGAGCATAGGTCCTCTCAAGGTTTCTTCCTCATATCATGTCAGGGAGTTTTTCCTTGCCGTCATCACCTCCGGCTTGCTAATTAGGGATAGGGATAGATATATAGTATTTTAAATTTTAAGTTAACCTTTTTGAAGGTTTGGTTAACCAGTGTGCACTGTAGCCTCAGAGTCCTGCTTGATTGCCAGGAGTGGAACTTGGTGTGGTCTTCTGCTGTTGTAGTTCATGTTCCTCAAGGTTGGATGTTGTTCCTGGCATCCTCCTCTAACCTCTGACAGAACTGCTCCTCACTGGGATTTTTTTTTTTTTTTTTTTTGAGAAAAAAAAAATCGGCCTTTTCTGAAACTGGCCTGTCTAGCACCAGACTGCAGTGGGTTGGCATCCCATCCAGGTTGTCATCTGCATTGTGCCCTGGATTCACTAGGATAGACTTCAAGAATCCTGCAACAACGTGGTACAGAAAATAGATAGATGGATTTTATGTACGGAATTTGACTTGAAGGATTACTGATCCTGTTACTCTAAAAGCTACATGCACATTCACAGGTAAAAGATATATAATAAAAATAAAAAAGATGCCCTCTTGATAGTACCACCCCAGTGACAAGGGAAGGTACAGTTTGGTTTCATTGTCTCTGAGAGTGCAGCATAAGCTGATAGATAAGAGCACTTTCATGTACTTTTCCTAAATTGCATTTGCAACAGCACATCAGTATCTTGTCCGGCATGGCCGGCTCGTCAGCAAGGACACATTACAAAAACTATACACCATGCATCTGTGCTCCCCTGGGAACAGATAGTTTCTTGCAAGAAATCTGCCATGAAGGTGAGTTTATAGATTTCCTGTCATAAACAATTAGAGCCCTATTCTATGCATGCATAGTTGAGGGATTTCCAGTCATTTAAATTTGTCCACTATACTGAAAGTGTGCCCAGTTGTGCTTCAATATCTGCAACTTGTCAGCATGTCAGCAAACTTTGGGATTCACACCATGTGAACTGTCACTTCCTGTCTGTCTGAGGATACTCCTCCTTCTGATTCACTGATTCAAGGTCAGTTGTAATAATGTAGGTGCTTTATGGGGCCACGCTCCAAGTAAAGTAATTACTTTAGACATGGCTCTGTGTTTGTGGTTTGTGAGTGTGTGTGTGTGTGTGTGTGTGCGTCTATGTGTGTGCATGGATGACTAATTGAATTCAGTAACCAAATACACACAAAGTCAGAGACTAATCATTTATTACATCCCCCTTGGTAATTATATGTATTTGTGTCATGCTAGACTTGTATGTACTTGAATGTAGACAATGTAATGTGTAATTAGGTACCTTGTTGTTGTTGTTGCTGATTAACAGGGTAAGTAAAATAAAACAAACAAATATATATACACACACACACACACATATATATGTATATATATGTATATATACATATATGTGTGTGTGTGTATATATATATATATATATATACATATATATATATATGTATATATATACAGTACTTGTTTTCCATCTAAACACAAACTTTATTGGAAGCTTTGTACAAGATCAGTACAGGATTTCAGTATTTGTATACCAGTATATTATATAATAATATTTATGCAAATTTTGACCTTTGCTAGCGTTAATGCTGCAATGTCGCCCTCTGCTGGTTGACCGATCTACACGCACCCTGTGTACAAGGCGCTTGTGGGCGTTCCTAAATTAAGTTAACTACTTGTTGCCATGGTTTCCCAGGGAAGCGCCATCTTAGTCCATACATAAATACAATTCTTATAGCTAATACAAATTGTAGGCAAAAAAATGTCTTTCTCTTTTTAACCACAATTTACAAACCACTTGAATGAACAGCGAATCATCTGTTTCCACTCCGCACTCTATTCTCAGCATCCTCACATCATGACCTCTTCATGTCCTCATTTAACACATCCATATATCTCTTCTATGACCTTCCTCTTGACATCTTACCTAGCAGCTCCATCTCCAACATCCTTCTTCCAAAATAAGTATTTCCCTCCTCTGTACATGTCCAAACCATCTCAATCTATCCTCTCTGACCTTGTCCCCAAAACAGACAACCTGAGCTGTCCCTCTGATGTGCTCGTTCCTAATCCTGTCCATCATCATCACTCCTAAAGAGAACCTCAACATCCTCGTTTCCGCTACCTCCATCTCTGCCTCATGACTATTCCTAACCGCTACAGTCTCTGCACCTTTTTGACCTCAGCCCCCTGTAACCTCACTGTTCTACTTCGCTCTTCACATGTATTCTGTCTTTCTACAACTATATAACAACTTTATTCACCTTCTTTCCAAAGCAGACCTCCACCTTTCCAGGTGTACCTCCACCTGCTCACCTGCTACTCTCACTACAAATCACAATATCATCTGCATACATCATTGTCCACAGAGATTCCTGTCTGACTTTATCAGTCAACCTGTCCACCACCATAGCAAACAAGAAGGGACTCAAAGCCGATCCTTGATGTATCCCCACCTCCACCTTGAACTCCTCCGTGTGACCTACAGCACATCTCACTGCTGTCACACTCCTCTCATACATATCCTGAACTACTCTGATGTACTTCTCTTCCACTCCTGACATCCTCATACAGTACCATAGCTCCTCTCTCAGCTCCTCAAAATACTCCTTTCATCTTCTCTGCACACTCTTCTTGCCTGTTCGCACCTTTCCATCTCTATCTTTAATCACCCTTATCTGTTGTACATCCTTCCCATCTCTATCTCTCTGTCTCGCTAATCTCTACAAGTTCTACGCACCTTCCCTTGTGTCTACCCAGGCATACAACTCATCGTATGCTTTCTGTTTGGCCTTTGCCACATCCCTCTTCACTCTACGCTGCAATTCCTTGTAATCCTGACTACTTTCTTCAGACCTTTCTACATCCCACTTCTTTTGAGCAAGCCTCTTCCTCTGAATGTTGTCCTGTACTTCCTGACCACCCAAACCATTCCATCACCTCATCTAACTCACTCCAGGATCTCTCCTTCTCTTCTGACTCAGCCTACTTGTGGAGCATAAACACTGATGACATTCAACATCACCCCTTCAATTTCTAACTCTAAACTCATGACCCTGTCGGACACTCTTATTACCTTTAAAACCTTCCTCACAAACCCATCCTTCACCAATCCTGCACCATTTCTATTCCTATCCACACCATAACAAAACAGTTTGTATCCCCTTCCAATACTACGTACGTTGCTCCTCTTCCACCTAGTCTCCTGCACACACAGTATACTTTTGTGCCAATGCTGCTATTAGACTTTACAATCAAAGCTGCTCCCAGTGAATCAGTCACCGTAATTACACACTGTTATTACTGTTTAACTGTAATAATAACAATAACAAAGTATTTTAAACAACACGTGCAATTATCATAACTATTTACTCGTGGTCTCTTTTTTTTGCTTCTCTGTATTTATACATTGTGTTTTGTATATACTCTATATTATATTATGTCTCTATTCTTTTATATATTTGCATTTCTTTCTTGTTGCTGCTGTAACAGAGAAATTTCCCCATTGTGGGACGAATAAAGGTATATATTATCTTATCTTATCTTATCTTATCATATCTACCTCCCTTCTCTCCATCATGTCAACCAGCTCTCTAACTTCCCCTGCCATTGTACCAACATTGAGTCCCTATTCTCAGACCTATACTCCTGCCTTTACCTCCATCTCCTTCCTCGACCAACAGTAGCCCAATTTCTGGTCGTAGCTCAATATTCGCTAGGGGGCAGTACAGTGAACATTTGACTGGTGACAATTCACCAATGTTCACTATGGGATATGTACATTATCAGCCGTTAGGTGGCAGTGAATGACACAACAAAAGTCCAAGATGGCGTCCTCCATGGGTGGAATGTTTTCGGGACAACAGCAGCAGCAACAGCAGCCTCCTCCCGGCGCTCATCCTCCTCTTCCCGGTCCAGGAGCTTCGGGAAACTCGAGAACACCAGGAAACACTTTAGTGGATGATCTTGAAGCTTCTTTCGAAGTAAGGACACGTCTTTGGACGTCTGCCGATGCTGAGAGCGAGTTAGTGGATTGCTAGCAGTAGCAGGCTAAGTAGCTAGTTAGCTAAGCGGTTAATAATAATAATACTATGAGCTAACGCTTAGCTAACTTGCTACTTAGTCCTGAAATGTAAACAAAGCGTGTTGTGTATGTGTTCTGCTTAGTGTTTGTCTTAATGGATCATTCTTGTGTTTGTGTTTCTCTTCTTCAGGCATGTTTTGCGTCTTTAGTTAGCCAAGACTACGTGAACGGGACAGACCAAGAGGAAATCAGAACAGGTAAACACGACTGTTTATGTGTTTATTCCCCCATAATCCTGATTAGCAGTCGTGTGCAGAAGTAGCTCGGTGAATCGGTTCATTGAGTCGGTGAGTCATTTTAAGTGAACCGACTCAATGAACCGACCCCCCCACTGTGTATTACAAACATAGAAACAGGATTTCATGGGGAGAAATTTTATGGTCAGTTTTCTGACAGATTGTGCTGCCTATTGAGACTTCATACCATCCAGTACAATTTTGCCTGCCTCTGAACCCATACTCATTTCCTTCCTAATATATTTTATTGACCATTTCTGATCTTAGTAATAAAAAGAGCAATAAAAACATTCTGTGTATAGTTTTCACTTGGTAAGGCCACAGTCGTAACACAGACAACAGCTGTGGTAGGACCGATGTTACTGGTTCTCTGACCCTTTCTGGAGAAAGAGACATAATTGTGTATTTGTATGTATTTAAAGGAGTTGACCAGTGCATTCAGAGATTTCTTGATGTAGCCAGACAGACTGAATGCTTCTTTCTTCAAAAGAGGCTACAGCTGTCAGTACAGAAACCAGAGCAGGTGGAAAAAGAGGTAGGTTTCATTCTGCTTCATATCCTGCACTAATCTGCACTGTTAACAAATCATGGATGGAGTTTTTTTGATGCACACACACACAAATGTAACATTATATGAGGTTAGTAATGATTTTGTATATATAATATATATATATATATATATATATATATATATATATATATATATTTTTTTTAATACACCTCTTCTGATATTTCTGTACGTGCGGACTATGTGATGCAGGACATATCGGAGTTGAGGAACGAGCTCCAGAGGAAGGAAGTGCTGATTCAGAAGCACCAGAACAAGATTCTTCACTGGCAGCAAGTGCTGGAGGACATTAACGTCCAGCACAAAAAACCAACAGAGCTACCACAGGGGCCACTAGCCTTTTTAGAGCAAGCCTCGGCCAGCCTGCCCGCTCCCATGAAACCCAACTGAGCAGTGCCTGTCACAGTGTGTGTGTTGTTCTTGGAATATTTTAGTATTTAATGTTTTGATGCATTCGTGGCTTGTGTTAATCCGGTGCTCTGGTTATCATTCACACTCTGGATGGTAATTCAAACCTGTAACCAAGAAGGATTTATTCTGATAAATACGTATACAATACTAAACGTTAAATACATTCAGGTTTACCAGAGGTGAGTCTTGTGTTTTGGTGTGAATGTTTCTTTTTGTATTGTGTAGAATAAACGTCTACAATTTGTCATTTATGTGTCTTGTGGTGGTGTTATTATTAGGAATAAAATACTTCAGATTTATTTAAGGTTGTTGTAGGAAAACAATCAACCTCTTATACTAAATATGTTTACTATGTCCTGTCATTCTTTAATAACTACATTTAATGTGAAGCAAGTTCTTTTTATCATTTATCGTATAGTAACTACATAATATTGTCTAAAATATGTGGTCACCTGTCCATCCTGCTCACATACTGTTCTTCCCCAAACAGTTGAAAGTCACAATTGAAAAGAATGTCTTGGTTTGTCTAGGGGTGCACATACATTTGCCCATATAAGTCAAGTCAAAAAGCTTTTATTGTCCTTTCAAACATATATATCTGACACAGTACACAGAAATGAGACAGTGTTTCTCCAGGACCACAGTGCTACATAGAACAAAAACAGTGCTACATAGAACAACACAGAGCTTGGGGCAGTGGTGGCTCAACTGGTCAAGGCTCTGGGTTGTTGATCGGGGTTCAAGGCCCAGCACAGCCAAGCTGCCACTGCTGGGCCTTTGAGCAAGGCCCTCAACCCTCCCTGCTCCAGGGGCGCTGTATCAGAGCTGCCCCTGCACTCTGACCCCAACCTCCTTAGTTGGGGTATGGGAAGAAAAGAATTCCACTGTGCTGTAATGTATATGTGGCGATAATAAAGGCTTCTGTGCCCCCGTTCTTCTTCTGTGTTAAGGACAAACACTACAAGACCATACACAATTATCTTTTTCCAGATGGCAGGAGGTTGAAGCGTGTGTGTGAGGGGTGTGTCTACATGTAGTGTGTGTGTGAGGGGGTCATCTACAATGCTGTTGGTGTTGCGGATGCAGTGTGTGGTGTAAATGTCCGTGATGGATGGAAGAGAGGCTCCAATGATCTTCTCAGCTGTCCTGACTATCCACTGCAGGGTCTTGAGATCCGAGACGGTGTAGTTCCCAAACCAGACAGTGATGCAGCTGCTCAGGATGCTCTTGATGGTCCCTCTGTAAAATGTCGTCAGGATGGGGGGATATATAATACGAAGGATAGGTATATATGTATATATATATATATATATATATATATATATATATATATATATATATAATATATATATATGTGTGTGTGTGTGTGTGTGTGTGTGTGTGTGTGTGTGTGTATGTATGTATGTATGTATGTATATATATATATATATATATATATATATATATATGAAGAAGAAGAAGAAGAAGAAGAAGAAATAAGGATAAAAATAAATACATCAATATATAAAAGTTTAAAATTAATTGAAAAAAGATTAACTTAAAATACTATATTTCTATATATCCCTATCCCTATTGAGGTGACGGCGACAAGGAAAAACTCCCTGAGAGGATATGGGGAAGAAACCTTTAGAGGAACCAGACTCAGAAGGGAACCTCATCCTCATTTGGGTGACACTCTACAGTAAATACTGTAAATGTAAATAATGTCATTTCTACAATAGTTTATAATAGTGCAACCGAGAGCTCCTGAGGAACTAATGGGTCGTAGCCCCCTGGGGGGCCCTGAGATTGTGCCAGGGGGCCCCGGTTTTATGGCATTTTATAAAATAATGAATTTATTATAAATTCTGTGTAACCTCTGAAAAATAAGACTACTAACCAACAGCACTACATTTTATAATGTACTATGTTTTGCTTAATTCAAATATTAAGTTTTGGAATGTTTATGTCATAAATTTTCTTTTTTTTTTTTGGGTGGCGGGGCAAGTAGGGGGCACCCCCATTGTTGTGTTTGGGTGGAGGGCTGGAGATGTCACTCTTGCCTGTCCCCTGTTGTATAGTGTATATAACTGTGTACATGACAACAATCTTGAATCTACATAGAAGTCTTTGTGTGTCTTGACCAGAGCTTAATAATATAGCTTGTTATACTCGTTGTAGCTCTCAAATGATTACTTAAAGCGCGATTTTTAACTTTATTCGACGTTACACGCTTTGTTTTACCACTTTTAAGTGTTTAATGATTTATTTTATTTTGTTTTTTTTTTTTCAAAAACGTACATTTCTTTAAGCGGAACCTTTTGTGTCCGCACGTAAAAATTTGAGACCAAAAACATTGACGGACCGATATGTGCGCCATACGCAATCGCCCCCCATTGAAAACACGTGTAATCAAGGGGCTAACTATCAACAGCAGACATGGCAAGTGTGGTTTTATGATACGTTTACATTAATGTTTAATAAACAAATATAAACAACACTACGGGTGATAGTTAAATAATGTTTTATTTGGTTTACAGCCGAAAGCACAAAAAGGAAAGAGCTCTGTGGAGAAGAAAGTGATCCATCCTTATAGCAGAAAAGCGGCTGCTATGAACAGAGCAGCTATCAAACATGAAAGAAAAGAAAAGTACGTGAGGCTTCTCTGTGTTTAATGCACTGATTTAAGGTGCTATCTTGCTAAAGTGCAGGACAGGATATAATAAAGTCGCTGGATTTGTCACTGAGACACTTATCCTAGTGTTTCCTGCTATAGCAAACAAGTCCTGAGGAAGAGTTGGAACTAGAATCCTACAGCTTCTTTACTGTCCGTTAACAAAGTCGCAACAGCACACCGTAGTATTGGAGTGTGAGAAAAGTTTCTTTTTTAGGATATATGGAGTTCCTACCTATGGCAGTGAAGACATTTTTACACGTGTATATACAGACCCATGAATTTTATACACAAACCTCAAAATCTCCCTTATAAGGATAAGTTTTTAGATTTCTTTTAATGAATTTTTGACAAATTGTCACCCCAGATTGCATGCAAACTTCCCATATCTTCTGACATAATCATAAAACAAATCATTTTCGTTATAATCCATACTTATAATCTATACTCTCACCCCAAATTCCGCAGCTGTTCTTGTACATGCACTAGTTACCTCGCGCATTGATGACTGTAACTCTCTTCTCTTTGGTCTACCTAACAAACTCCTTCACAAACTTCAATTAGTCCAGAATTCAGCTGCCCGTATAATTATTAGAACCTCCTCCATTGAGCACATCACTCCAGTTCTCTACCATCTTCACTGGCTTCCTGTTAAATATCGAGTAGACTATAAGATTTTACTTCTCACTTTTAAAGCTCTACATAATTGTGCACCACAACATCTCTCTGAATTGCTTCATATATACGTCCCGAAGCGTACTCTCAGATCATCTTCATCTGTTTCCCTTGTTGTATCTTCTGTTTGTTTAGCCACTATGGGGTCTAGGGCATTTAGTTGCTGCTCCTAATCTCTGGAATTCCCTTCCACAATCTATACGAGAAAGTGACTGTCTGACTACTTTTAAAACTCACTTGTTTAAATTAGCTTTCTCTGATCAATTTTTAAACTATTTAATGTCAATAATTGTTGTTTGTTGTATTGATTTTATCATCACCACTCAACTGTACGGTGTCCTTGAGTGCCCTGAAAGTCGTCTTTAAATAAAATATATTATTATTATTACTTATATTAAGAGTAGACGTAGACGACTCGTCTATCTATTGCACAAACGTAGCTAATAAATTTCTCGTTTTCATCCGTATTCTTAGAAATTAGTACTTGGGATGGTGTTGGACTACTGATCAGAAGGTCATAGGTTTAAATCCCAGGTCCACCAGGCTGCCACTGCTGGGCCCCTGAGCAAGGCCCTTAACCCTCAGTTGCACAGTTGTATAAATTGAAATAAAAATCTAAGTCTCTCTGGATAAAGGTGTCTGCTAAATGCCTGAAATGTACATTATGTTACTTTAATTTCACACTCTTTATTCGTGTATAACTTTTTTTTTCCAGGTGGAAAAGTGACAAAGCCCTGCGTTTAAATTTAATCAGTAAGTCTTACGGGTATTTGGTAGTCAGCTTTTATTATTTCTATCTATTTTCATCTTACATTTTGCTTAAAAAAAACATTGAGGTTTAAAATTCTCCTGTACTGGTCCATACACAGGGGACAAACTTTTGTGGTTCCAAAGTCAGCTGGACTCCGGAAAGTTTGAATATTCCAAACAAGAAGTTTGTGAAATCATTGAGAGGTAAGAGAGATTTAATTCATTATTGATATTCACACACTAAAAATCTATTTTAGGACTTTTGGATCAATAGTCTAGTGAAACAAATGATAAATTATTTCATGTAATTGAAAGGATTCTGTGATTAAAAATGAGTGGGGACATGAACCCATCCATAAAAGCCCCCTCTTATGTTTTGTTTTGACTGAATACCAAAAAGCTCACGAAGTAGCACAAGCTAGCCGGTTAACTTTAGCAGCTAATCTTCACGATGTGTTCAACCGAGTTCTGCAGACAATCCTCTACCATTTAGCGTGTACTTTTTTATTTATTTATTTATTTATTTATGATTTGTTTGTTCGTTCCTGCTTAATGCTTTTCCAATTGTTCTGTGAAGGATCTTAAAGAGATCTCAGAAATCCTTTGTTAAACCTTTCTCACACCAAATGCAAGGAACAAACACTAAAACATCTTTTAAAAAGATGCAGTTGTATGTAAACACGCCGCAGACACCATAAGAGACCGGACCTAATGGTTTATGATTTCTTCTCTGTAGAAGCCGATGCTAACATTCGGTCTGTTATTCAGGTATCTTCATCGCTTCGACAGCGAATTGGAACAAATCGAGCTGGCCAACAGCATTAAGGGACGCCAGGGGCGAGTACACTTTTCCAGAGAGACCGTCATAAAGCAGACGATGGAAAGAGAGCGAGCCCAGTACGAGGGGAGCGGCTTCGGTGGGTGATCTCTCTTATTTATCGTTCAAAGCTCCAGAGATCCGTTTTTTTTTTCTTAACACACTTCCTGTTTTTCTGTCACAGAGATCCCAGATATAATCAACAGCAAACATTTAAAGACGTTCAGGTGAGACCACTTAACCCAATAACGTGATACGAGCGAGGTGACATTCATTACAGTGCCTTCCACAAGTATTGGCACCCTTCAAGAAAATATAGCCTACAGTATTCTCCATTTAAACACTAAGAGAACTTTTGTTCTATTATAAAGCCATTTTTAATCAGAATTTCCAATAAGAGCAACTGAACACAAAATGAAGGATTTATTTTGTATGCTGGACCCAGGGGGACAAAAATGTACGTAAATGTAAAGAACCGTTAATAGAGTTCTAATGTTTTGTACAATTATCAGAATCGTAGGTTTATACATTTTGAAAGCCTGTTTCTTTGCAGGTAGAGGGAAATTTAGTGGAAGGAATTGCAGTACTTTGAAATTCTGTACGTTTGTGCTCCAGATATCACTTTTTTTTTCTTCTCATGGTCATGATGGATGCAGATAATTCTGGAACACACCATAAATATCTAAAAAAAAAAAAAAAAAAAACAGGATGGAAATTGTCTGGATTTTCTGATGAGAATTTTGGACATGTGTCATGCAAATGAAACATCTTGTTGTAACCAAGAACCTGAGAGTAGCCCAAAACCTTTTGGTTGTTTATTTGACAGAGAGTGGAACGGTGAGCTGAAGAAGCTGCCCAACATCAAGATGCGCAAGGTTTCACCAAAAGGGCTGGAAAAAAAACACACTGCAGTGAAAGAGACACATGCTGACGATGAGGCATGTGAGGAAGACATTAATGATGATGATGATGATGATGACGACGAGGCATCCCAGGACTCTGATGCAGAGCGTTTGGAAGATAAAGCATGATACTTAACAGAGTGTTTTGTTCAGAGTGAATGACTGGTACAGTGTGTTTGTGTGTGTGTGTGTGTGTGTGGGGTGGGGGGGGGGAGAGATTGGGGTGCTTATGGTGCTGCTGTGTTCATTTTAAAATAAAGAAAATATTTAATTCACTACAGTTAGCTTTATTATACTGACAGCTTCCATTATAACTGATCCGTTCATATCCTGCGTAGCTAGGTTCGGGTTTCAGAAACTCTCTCTGTATGTTCCATGTGAGCAGCAAAATTAAAATGCTGCTTTTCTTTATTCACTTGTGTTGACCACCAAGCTCATTCCTTTCCTCCATTTGGAGTTTATTGTGGTTTTTAGGTTTTCTGTGATAACCGTATTCATGTTCGACACACGAGAACCGAAGAGGGCTTTGTCTGAATTCGTGTTGTGTTGTGATGATGTTACATGGATCTATAAACCTGTTGAAAAATTGCAAACTTCTGAATATCATTCATATACGTTTGCTTGATTTTTGTGATCGAGGCTAAATTCCCAGAGACCGCTCATTTGCATGTAGTGACGCCCACAAAACTCCATAAAAGGGCGAGGCAGCTTGGAGCATGAAATGAACGATAAGGGTAAAGGCTATAAGGCAGAAGTGGAAATCATTTCGATTCTCTTTCATGGCAAAAAAATAGTTAATAATATATAGTGAGCGCTAAATCTTCCTTCAGCTGAGGTGTTTGTATCAGCCCCTTCCTCCATTTTCTACTCTGTTTGTTCTTATTTGAACGATTTATTCTCGTTTTGAGATTCGTTTTGGGATTTGAGAATCTCATCAGTGTTAAGACTGAAGAAGAAAAAAAAATTCTGTCAAGATTATTGCATCACGAGAAGATACTCCACTCGACCGTGTGAAAACTACATCAAACACCACAATTATCACAAGCAGCCATCTTTACTATTCCTCGGTAAAACAGAACCAGTAATAAATCTTTAAGGGCCTAAAGATAAAAATCAGCATTTTAGTCATTACAAAAATATATATATTTTAAAGTATAATAGTCTGTTACTGAAAACTATGATCATGGTTAAGAAAATTTACTCTATAAGACATGTCCATGAAGCACTAGACAACCAACAGGGCTTTTTCCTGTAATGATGTTCATTGGCTTTAACTTTGTTTAGGATTTGTACATAATCATAGTTCTTCCCCTTAATCTTTTGTGTTAAAATGGTCGATTCGGCTTCTAAATAATTAGGTAGAGGTTTTCTGAGTTGCGCTAAGCGTCGTCCGTATCCTGTTCTTTACCCATGACAACTGAACCACTATCTGAATAGAAACTCAGACAGGTTCCACCTCTGCACTTCCTCCTTTTAGAGCAGGACTGGGAACATTTGTTTGGGTCTGATAGGCAGGAACAGCGTGAAGGGCCGTGGTCTTTTCAGCTTCTTGGCACACAGAGTCAGGGCAGTTGTGCACGAAGATGATGCGGTTAAAAGCTTTTAGTCGCCTCCACAGGTTGAGGTAAACTTTGAACTGGATGTACATGAAGAAGAGGCCTGACACCACGCTGAGGGCAACAATCCCAAGCTTGGTCCAGAACAGCCACTCCAGCAGTCCTGAAACATATCAGAGAAGAACACGGCTACAGTAAGGACACAAGAATTGCGTGGGTCATGCTGTTCTAGTAAAACAAGGCCATGCAATGCCCAGATTTGAGACACTGATGACTCCTTCCATAGTCGAGTTTAATAAACAAATCTTTCACAGTGTCAGCAATTAAATCACTTTATACATTCACCGGCCACTTTATTAGCTACACCTGTCCAACTGCTCGTTAACGCAAATTTCTAATCAGCCAATCACACGGCAGCAACTCAATGCATTTAGGCATGTAGACATGGTCAAGACGATCTGCTGCAGTTCAAACCGAGCGTCAGAATGGAGAAGAAAGGTGATTTAAGTGACCTTGAACGTGACATGGTTGTTGGTGCCAGACGGGCTGGTCTGAGTATTTCAGAAACTGCTGATCTACTGGGATTTTCACACACAACCATCTCTAGGGTTTACAGAGAATGGTCCGAAAAAGAGAAAATATCCAGTGAGGGCAGTTCTGTGGGCGCAAATGCCTTGTTGATGCCAGAGGTCAGAGGAGAATGGCCAGACTGGTTCGAGCTGATAGAAAGGCAACAGTAACTCAAATAACCACTCGTTACAACCGAGGTATGCAGAAGAGCATCTCTGAACACACAACACGTCGAACCTTGAGGCGGATGGGCTACAGCAGCAGAAGACCACACCGGTACTAGTAAGGTGTACATAATAAAGTGGCCGGTGAGTGTATACGCTTATGTTAATTTTTGCATTTTCATAAAGGGTGCTAATACTTCTAGAGATCATTGTACATACGACCTATACTGCATACTTAACAATATAAGACGGAAATTGTAAATTCTTGTATTATTAGACTTGGATTATATAGAGCGTCATCGGTAGAAGCTGTTGCTATAGAAACGATAACAGATTTGAACAAACAAATTAAGCTTAAGCCTGATTTGAATTATAGTGTACACCACTGTCTTATGGAATAAATTAATATTCTGTGGTATAAATAATACTATATTAAATAGTGTGTGTGTGTGTGTGTGTGTGTGTGAGCGATTTGACCATTGTGGTCTTTGCTTGGCTGTATTCCTTCAGAAGCATGGTCCATGACGGCGAAGATGTAGAGGGACCAGGTGACGCATGCCACAGCCACCAGGTGAAAGATCACAGAGCAGAAGATCCTCCTGCGCTCGTTTGTAGACAGATGCAAGTTCTCCCACTGAGAGGGAGAGAGAGAGAGAGAGAGAGAGAGAGAAACTGGATGAGTTAATGCATCAGAATTGAAGCTGATTTGCAGCCAAACGGCTTACAAGACTTCTTAAACCCAGTGGGAAAGAACCATCTAAAATCATCTGGTTTTGAAACATTTCCCTCGAAAAAGTCAAAGCTAGAACGCTGACTGAGCAAGATTTGGTTGTGGTTGACATTTCAGTAGGATCAATAGGCTTACTGTTACCCCCTGAAATGAAATCATCTTCTTTAATGGTACGGCCTGTTGTCATTTCCTTCACAACAATTTTATCTCACCATTATATATTTTTTGCTTTGTCTGTCCATCCATCCTAGATTCTCGGTAGCTGCAGATTTTAAGGAGTGGAATTCTCACCATAACCAGCAGATAAACAAATCTTAGCAAGGACTTCCCTTTAGACTCACTCTCACTCACTCATTTTTTACCACTTATCCGAACTATCTCGCGTCATCGGGCATCAAGGCAGGATACACCTGGACAGAGTGCCAACCCATCACAGGGCACACACACACTCTCATTCACTCACACACTCACACACTACGGACAATTTTCCAGAGATGCCAATCAACCTACCATGCATGTCTTTGGACCGGGGGAGGAAACCGGAGTACCCGGAGGAAACCCCCGAGGCACGGGGAGAACATGCAAACTCCACACACACAAGGTGGAGGCAGGAATCGAACCCCCAACCCTGGAGGTGTGAGGCGAACGTGCTAACCACTAAGCCACCGTGCCCCCCCTCCCTTTAGACTCTGTTTGTTTATTCATTAAACGTTGACATAATTTTCTGCAAATGATAGTTCCTATTTAGCCTTTATGTTAATTTCCCACACTTTTAGATTCATGTTACAAAGCCTTCCATCCTGATGTCTCCTTCCAAAAACATCTGAAGTCTATGTGAAGAGTCCAAGAGTAAGTTGTTACTATAGAAACCAAGACATTAATATAATTGAACTATGACGCAAGGTTCTCTGGGCCCTAAACATGTCTACATGATTGTTGTTTGTGTGTATGCCAGAGAAGGTGATGTTTGATACATTGTGTGTTTGTGCTCATAGGTTGTGATCGAGTCTCGTATGTGTGTTTAAGTAAGAGACCTTGCGCATGGGCTTGAGGTGCGTCTCCATGACGAAGTTGTATTTACACAGTTCGCAGCAGCGCGTGTCTGAGCTTTTGATCCACTGGTGCAGGCAGGCATGATGAACGAAGCGCAGACTCCCCATGCACCTGCACGGCGAGATGAGAGGACACTCCTCATCGCCTTCACTCTGGCAGATCCTGCACACACATCAAACCTTGAACACAACATCATTAAATATGCTGCTTCTGTGTATTCTCCTTGTTTTTTCTCTCACCTGCACACTTCAGTTTCGTCGTCAGTGTGTACTTCGTGTAGTGTCCCGTTCTGACTGGATGCCTCAGCGTACTCCTGAGCTGTTGGGACGGACATATCCGCGTCTCTCTCTCCTCGCTCCTCATACGTCTTTGCGATTGGCCGCTTCTCCTCCTCCTCCTCCTCATCCTCCTCTTCTCTACTCTTTCCAATGCCACACTCGCTCTCTCTGAGACGTTTGGCTGACTTGCTGTCAAGCTCCTCTAACATTAAGGACGTCCTCTGAGAAGTCGCGAGCTCCTGTTTGTGGGTCTCGTCTTCATAGGAGCACGTGAGTAAGCGTGGGCGTCGTCTGCGCCGGGCTTTCTCACGGCTCCATGATCGAGCTGCCCTGTGGTACTGTTCCTCTCCTGAAGACGAGTCGTTACGGGTGTGTGCGCACTCTTCAATGCAACCAACGCTCTTCCGTTGATGCCGGTTTCGACGCTTCACCTGTTGCTTAGTGATGGGGGTGTGGCTTACAGGAATGATAGGTGTGGTCTGATCTGGGGCACCATTTCCAAAGTTGAACAAGTCACCAGTCCTGGACACACACATGAACACATAAGTAAATATTTTATAAAAAAAACTACATTTTCTAGAGAGCATGAAGGTCTCAGTGTCATGGCCCAGTAGCTTTAGCTCCACCCACCTGTATGTTTCCTGACAGGAAGCTGTGGAGAAAAGCTGTGCTGCGTCGCTCAGTACTGCCACATGGGTTGAACTGTGTGCCTAAAATACCAGAATTGAAATGATACAGATCAGCTGTTTCTTTGTATGCGTACCCTCCAATAGGAAGCTTTTTTTAAATCATGACTGTTGTTGGTAAGCTGTGGAGATGTTGTTTTTTTTTTTTATGTTTTCTTATGTTTTTTTATGAAAACGCTATTCAAGTTCAATGTTAATTGTACATCACGTTTTATCGATGGACCTTGTCACAAAGCAGTTTTTCAGGAGTTCAGGATATATGAATATAAATCGATCCCTAATAATACTTCCAGTATGGATGGTGGTGAGGAAAATCTCCATGAGAAGAGACAAGGAAGGAATCCTAAGAGGAAGCAGACTCAAAAAAGGGATCATCAATCAAGTCCAAACGAAATGCTGCCCAAAACAAAAATGGTGGCAACATAAGAAGCTGCCTTCCAGCTTCTACGCTGCATGTAATCAGTAAACATACAAATACTGAGATATATCAATGAAGTACATCGAGCTGTTGAGCCTTGATTCCAAGCCGTTTGCTATCAGTATACACAGATCTTTTTACAAACTTCTATTGATTTCCAAACGGTGCTCATAGTAAATGCTTTTCTCCTGCCATTTTATTTTGAACGTCACCAAAGCTGTAAGACAGACCAATCCTATTACTTGAGCTAAAGCCAGGATAAAGAATCTCGTCCTGGTTCCCGCATGGGAACATGACTACGTTCGACGAGGCGATTTTTTTTTACCTCGAAAGCAAATATGCTTACACATTATTCGTTCTCATTAAACAAATTCATCTCAGTGATTTATCTCAGAAATTTTCTAGCCACCATTTTGGCTGGTCTTCAGAATTCATGCTGAATTTTCTTTACATTTTCAGCAAGCCAGAAAAACGTCTAGTCTTGAGTGCTAAATGACGTGACCCTTTTCAATTGCCTGGCATCTTTAAATTATCTTTCGTGTGTGTGATTGTGCCCGGTGATGGTTTGATACCTCCTCCAGGGACAGACTTCTACTATACTACAATACAGATAAATCGTTAAACCCGTTCACACACATATATATTCTTTAGCTAACACTAATATTACACTGTGTCACTGTGGTGCAGTCTTCACTTAAAACCCTTTCATTTAGATGCACGGTATGATCTCATGATTCCTGAAGCTTCATTTTTAAAAAAAACATACACGTTACCTAAAAGTTACCTTTTAGACCATCAGTAGGAAGTATACAAAGATTCCTGCGAGGATGTTTGTATGATCAAATGAAAGGAAATCATAAATCCGAGTTTGTCTGTCTTGCCATATTATTTTAAGTAGTAATATTATGGTCAGGATACCAGAAGGTATGCTGTCTCCGTGCATATCTGACTATCTATCCCTAATATAGTGAGATTTAACATAATAAAAATCATTCTCCGAGATGCACTGAACAGATATTCGATATTAAACAACCTGTTATAATCAGAAGATGATTATTTTCCTAAAGTGTTTTATTCCTCTTATAATACAACAATTGAATCACTGTTCTGAATCACTGCCCTTTTTTTTTCTTTTCCGCTTTTGACAATTAAGAAGCTTGTTATATTACCACGAAACTGCAACGTCCTCCGTTCTCCAGTGGCGTAAAACGTTGAAGATCGGCCTTATGGTTAAAATAAGCTGTTACTATGGTAACAATAACATATTAACAGGTGATTGGAATTATAGCTGGAACTATATGCTAATGTTTAGAAGATGAAAGAATACCGTCTGACCAATCAGATTTGAGAACTTTTCTGCCAGCTTTTATTTTTTTTGAAAACTGAATGAAAACTAGGTGAATTAATTTGTATATAATTTCATTTAAAAGTTAGGGGTAAAGTTTATGTTTCTACCTGTTTTTACAACCTCGTTGTACCTGTTTGTACCTTCCAGTGTGTTTAGAAAATAATATTTTTAAATTATTTACTGGAGAGAAAACATCGGTTTTGGAAGATTGTTTTTTTAGCAATATTATTTTACATTTATTTTTCAGAAGAAAAGAAAATCTAACAGCAGTTTCATTTCTTTTCGTTTTCTTTTGTGTAGAAAGTTTGTAAAGAGATACCAGAGACACAGAATTTTCTAGAAAGGAATAAAGAGCAGGATAATAACCGAGTAATTACATACTACGGGAAACAGATGTAATCAAATATATATGCACATGATCTCACCTCATTTTCTTTCCTCTTAAATTTGCTTTTGATGCTGTCCTGTTCCGTGGAATCCCCACTAATAGGCAGGACAGATATCTGATGCACAGGCATTTCTAACGGTTCCTGGGATACGTCCTCCTCATGTAGGCCTCGAAAAGCAAGAAAACTAGATCATATACATGTTTGCTGGGCATTCCCAAGGATAAATGCATATATTCTTGGAAGCCAGTGAGGCCTGAGTCTCAATAGCTCAATAGTCCACCTGAGAGATAGAGACAGAGATAGATGGATAGATAGATAGATAGATAGATAGATAGAGAGAGAGCGAGAGAGATCACACTAATGGTATTAGACTGGTCACTGAACACGTGGTTAAAAGGACTTAGTGGTTATTTTATCCTGAAATCTCCTCCCCTATGGCCCCCGAACAGCTAATCTCTCTCTCTCTGTCTCTCTCTCTCTCTGTCTCTCTCTCTCTCTCTCTCTCTCTCTCACACTTACTGTACTCACTCTTTCTCTCTCACTCTGTCTCTCTTCATCTTTCTCTCTCTCACACACACACACACACACACACACACACCTTATCAACTTTTCTTTTTTTTATATATATATATATATATATATATATATATATATATATATATATATATATATACCTAAACACATACAGTACAACATAGCCAGTTTCTTTGTTGTGGTTTATTATGCACAAATGTGGGAAACCGTTTAACACAAACACACACACACAGTCACAGAACACGATTACACTGAATAACAGCATTGTAATGTAGACAAGGATTGATGAAACATTTGAGCCATTACAAATAACGGCGTTCCCAATGACACCGTTTCTCCTCTAAGCCATGCCCCCTACTTGCTACATTATACACATATAACTGGAGAGAAGAGCTTTAAAGCGAAGACAGGAACTCAGGAGATCAGGAATTAGACATCATGGGAATGGGGTAGAAATCTACCAACCTAAAGCAAGAACTAAGAAAAAAAAATTCCCAGAATCGTCTACATTTGTTCTTAAGGTCAGATCCGAAAACCAGTTATGGTTTTGTGTGTGTTGTGTGTCATGGATACATGTACACACAACACTTTGAAGCCATGCTGTGCTAACAAGACATTCAGAGTCAGCCTGGAGTGTAGATAATTATTCAGTTCACATTTGTTTGTTGTGTGTGTGTGTGTGTGTGTGTGTATGTGTGTGTGTAACTGCAGACCAGTATCTAAGGCAGACCATTCATTAGCCTGGCTACAGCTTTACCAGCTCACCATATTATATGTAAATGACCGTATATATTTGTGTCACTTTAAATTTCATCTTAGTTCCCTTTGGTAAAGCGGAGCGAGGTATGTGATGTCGACATATGTTACGTGTTATAGTTTATTTCAAAGTCCTATGAGCCTGTTAGCATGTACATGTTAATCATTGAGCTTGGGCTGCAAATTCGAGGGCTTCAAGCAACAAACTCCATTCAGCTACACCAAGCATATACTAGAGACTTCATTCCTGTTGACAAGTCTTATATCCCAACCAAAAAGACAGCACTGCAATGGCCTCACCTCAGACATCTGGCCAATCAATTGCCACCTCTTCAGAACTGTGAAGTTGGACTTTTAATTGAATATGACTGCTCATCAGCTCTAGCCCCCCTCGAAGTCATAATAGGTGGTGAAAATGAACCATTTGCACAAAGAACTGAACTTGGCTGGAGTATTATAGGCCTTTCTAATCCACACCTAGACAGACAGGGAAATCAGAGATTCGTTCATAGAGTTGCGGTGAAAGAAATACCAGTCCCATTACCCAACGATGTTTTGAAGATTCTAGAGTCTGATTTCAACGAGAAAGGTTATGAGGATAAAACTGTGTCCCAAGAGGATGTTCGTTTCATACAGCATCTTAGTGCCAATATGAAACAGAAGGATAATGGACATTATGAACTTCCTCTCCCTTTCAAGTGTAATGGCCAACCCTCACTGCCAAATAACAAGCGGCTAGCAGAGGCTCGTTTGCAGCATTTGAAGAAAAGGCTCAAGTCTAACAAGCAATACTCTGATCATTACAAGGCCTTTATGGAGGAGATCGTTAACAAAGGTGATGCTGAACTAGCCCCAGAGATACCTGAAGGTGAGACTGTATGGTACATTCCACACCATGGGGTGTACCACCCTCAGAAACCAGATAAGCTGAGGGTTGTGTTTGATTGTTCAGCTAAGTTTTGTGGTATATCTCTAAATGACACTCTTCTGACTTGACCTGACCTAATTAACCCTTTAGTGGGAGTACTTTGTCGCTTCAGAAAGGAACTAGTGGCAGTTACTTGTGACATAGAAAGGATGTTTCATCAGTTCCTTGTCCCTCCAGACGAACGCAATTTTCTAAGGTTTCTGTGGTAGGAAGGAGGAGACTTAGAGAAAGAGCCTCAAGACTATCGCATGGCAGTCCATCTCTTCGGCGCTACATCATCTCCTGGGTGCGCAAATTTCAGTTTAAAGTACCTGGCACAGCAGCACAAAGCCAAACACCCATCAGCCTCAGTGTTTGTTGACCTTTTTTTTCCTTTTCCACTTTTGACAATTAAGAAGCTTGTTATATTACCACGAAACTGCAACGTCCTCCGTTCTCCAGTGGCGTAAAACGTTAAAGATCGGCCTTACGGTTAAAATAAGCTGTTACTATGGTAACAATAACATATTAACAGGTGATTGGAATTATAGCTGGAACTATATGCTAATGTTTAGAAGATGAAAGAATACCGTCTGACCAATCAGATTTGAGAACGTTTCTGCCAGCTTTTATTTTTTTTGAAAACTGAATGAAAACTAGGTGAATTAATTTGTATATAATTTCACACAAGGCGGGGGGGTCGATTCCCGCCTCCGCCTTGTGTGTGTGGAGTTTGCATGTTCTCCCCGTGCCTCGGGGGTTTCCTCCGGGTACTCCGGTTTCCTCCCCCGGTCCAAAGACACGCATGGTAGGTTGATTGGCATCTCTGGAAAATTGTCCATAGTGTGTGATTGCGTGAGTGAATGAGAATGTGCCCTGTGATGGGTTGGCACTACGTCTAGGGTGTATCCTGCCTTGATGCCCAATGACGCCTGAGATAGGCACAGGCTCCCCGTGACCAGAGAATAGTTCGGATAAGCGGTAGAAAATGAATGAATGAATGAATAATAATAATCTGATTTAATCCTGTGCTTAAATCAAAAGTGATTTTTTTAAGCTTGTAAATAAATATAGCATAATTTAAGTACATTTAACAAACAAATGTATAATAATGCATATTTTGTCTTTTTACTTCAAAATGTCACGTTTAATTCAATAATATACTTGTGGTTTCATTTTCATTTATTGTGCTTAAATACATAAGTGAATTCAAACGGAACTGCCCAGGTAATATTTACTTAGTGTTTTGTCATCTAATGATATGACAAATTGAAATAATTGTCCCCTCGTGTGCTACCTGAATTATAAATAAGTTTCCTCAATTAGAAATTGGACACGTACAGCTACGAAAGTCATATTTACAAACCCGAGCCCCTGAAATTAACTTTAAACCACATCATTAATCCACATCAACTACACTGCTTTGTTTTATTGATAAAATCCATAAGAATCTGATGTATATTAATCAAATTAAACAGAGATTATTCTCCCTATTGAACCTATACAATTTTCTAGTACTGTACATGTTCAGGCAGCCTTAACACTGTCAGATAGGTGAACACTTATTGTTCATACAGTATGTACATGAATGAAGTTGTTCCAGAATAAAGTAATTTGTCAAATTTCAAACCAACAAGATCTATAGAGTATATGTATTCAAATTTGATAATAAAAATCTATTCCTGACATTAACATTTCTAACATATGTTCTACAGATTGCACTTGTACTCACCATTCAAGCTCATGCAAGGTTAAGTGCAATACTGCAGTATTACACAGATTTCTATAGATATACAAACATATACACACATACACACACACATTTTTTAAATACTACATTATTAAATCTTAAAGGTATTTGTGTAAAATTTTCATTCGGTTGCAAATGTTAAAAAAATATGATACTGAACTTTCTTCTGGACCACTGCTGTTTACGTCTTCTGAATTGGTTTATAAGTGCGTGTATGTGTTTGTGCACATCTTTTGTTTATCGCAGGTCTCACAGCATGAGGTGGTTGTGTAAAAAATGCAGCTTTGAGTCAAACAAAATGCTACAACTTTTAAAACACTTACCGCTGAAATTCACATTACACTGCCTAAAGTGCCTAAAACCTTTTACAGTACTGTAGCTTTGCTGGTAGTTTATTTTTACGTATCTTGCAGACACAGTTCTTCTGGATTTAGTCTGTCTTTTTCTAGAATTTTTCCCTCTTTCTTCATGTAATAACAAATTAAATGATGGTGAGACCGAATCTCTGTTCCATCAATCATGTTATAAAGATCATTATACCGGGCAGCACTGCAGGAGAGGAAGATGCCATTGCTGAACTCATCATCATCATTGAGGGAACTGAGGTGCTGTTCGAATGCAAGAATCTCACTAATGCGTGCCTTCTGCTTATGGCCTTCATTTACTCTCTGAACTTAAGCTATCCCCAAAGCTGAGAAACACATTTGAAATCTTTCATATAATCTTTCTTGGGCTGGATGCTTTAAAAATTTCTCTGAATGTTAGCTCTTTACATAGAAAGCTACTAATGTAAGTCCACTAGTTGGCCATTTTGTTTGACACTTACACTAGTGAGAATGTTCTAAAAGGCTTGTTAATGTAAATTAGAGCAGTTTGTACTATACTGTAAAAGATTGTACAAAAGTGTGTGCAGAAATATTGTTATTCAGTGTAATGTAAGTAATGCAGTGCTGCTAAAGAAAACAGAAGCAGAGGTTTATTTGTTTTATTGTTACGTTAAATTGTTGTGCTCTGTTTTATAGACAAAAACACATTGAAGCACCTGTGACAGGATAAAGATGCTAAACAATTTTCGGCATGTTTTTGGCCAACAGCAGTTAATTATAATGAATATGTCCATTCTTTTCTTGTCTGTTTGTTGGGCATGTGGTAGCCTAGTGGTTATGGTGTTGGGCTACCAATCAGAACGTTGTGAGTTTGATCCCAGGTCCACCAAACTGCCACTGTTGGGCCCCTGAGCAAGGCCCTTAAACCTTAATTGCTCAGTTGTATTCATTCATTTTCTACCGCTTATCTGAACTATTCTCTGGTCACGGGGCTCAGTTGTATTAAAAAAAAAAAAAATAAAAATAATGAAAGTTGCTCTGGATAAGGGCGTCTGCCAAATGCTGTAAATGTTTTGTCATTCCCTTTGTTTAATCTGCTTTTTCAGGAGTTTCATTCAAAATAAAATACTCTAAAAAATGTCTGTGTTTTTTTATTGAAAACATCACAAATTAGTAATAAGTAATAAGACTCAAAAGTTACTCAAGATAACGAAAAAGATAACTAGGTTTTAAAAAATTCAATAAATCATTATATATTTCTAAGAATTACTTAAGTAAAATTTACAAACAAAGAGTCAATAAAATTGACTGGGAATTCTCAAGAAAACTTAAACATTTCTAATTAAAGCTACTAATAATTATGTTTAGGCTTCTACTTGGCAACATTTTGTAAATTTACTAGCCTTTGCTGAGTAAAAATTGTTTTCAAGATTTTTTCAAGGTAATCTTCCAAATTTTTTTCACTGTATGTGGCTTAAGTATGCATACAGTCAAGACAAGGCCCAAATCTGCTACGTATATGTTTAGTTGCTGTTTCAAAATTGGTAGGAACTCGTCTTTTGGCCCACAGAAGAACAGACAGGTGTTCAAAGGAGAAGTGATAGGCATGGCCCTAACGTAGCATACACATGCTATGCTACAGAGGGTGTATGCAGCTAATGTTTGAATGACTCTTGGAAAACCACATCTAGTGTGTAGCTGTATAGCAAAAACAACCAGAAGCCCAAACATCAACCTAGCATTCAGGTCACCTAGCAAAATTAGCAGGTAGAGAAATGTGTTAATGAATCCTGTAATACTTGGTTAAGAGGTTTGTTGGGGGTGTTTGTTTGTTTTGTTGGGAAACAAAAAATGTGAGGTGAAAATGTTGCTAAACCCTATTGTAGTTGGACTATATTAAATAACATGCAATGAGCTGTTTAATAGCTGATACTGTTTAGAGCTATATATATATATATATATATATATATATATATATATATATATATATATATATATATATATATAAAGAAATCCTGCTAGTTTATCCTTTGCTAGCTAACATTCAAGTGTTAGCTACTACTACTACTACTACTACTACTACTACTACTACTACATGCTAAAAAAAATAACTAACTTTAAATAACTTAAATAAATACAAATAAAGCCATCTTCTTTTGCTTGTGTTACTTTTTTGTTAGTTTCAATTTCCAGGTATTTTCCAAGTATTATGTGGAGTCTGAGGGGAAAAAACTGCTATATATGTAAAAATGAAAATCAGTCATTCAGATAGTATAGCGTGATTTATTTGTTATGGTTTATATACTGTTATACTAAGATATTTCACTTCTCCATTTTGTTTTTGAAAAAAAAAACACCCCTGAAAGAAAATTGATGATGATTCACTTGTTGCTTATAACCAGCTTGTTGTTTTTTTCCAGTAGTTCGTTTTAAGGGAACCTGCCTAAAAAGAGGAAGAGAAGCGTGGCATAAAACTGCACAAATGGCTTGAGGTTAGATGTAGAGCTGGGGATTGTGATAACTGCATGTGGCACAACACAACACGGAAAATCATTTGATCAATGGAGTCCATCGACTAGAGGGTAGATGAAGAGAAAACGGTGAGCATAGAACTTTATTTATCCAGATATTAGAAATAATAAATGGTAATAAATGGATGAATAAACAAAACAACCTTATTAACAGAGGTGATGTAGTTCCCAAGCTAAGAATAAGAAAAAAATCAATCTTTTTGTTGGTTGGAAGATGTACCTGATCTAATGAATTAGAGTAACAAGAACAAGAAAGCTTTTTTTTCTGTGATATATATATCTATATATATAGATATATGTATATAAATTTTTTTTTATTTATTTTTTTTATTATTTATTTATTTATTTATTTATTTATTTTTAGTTTTGCGCTGCAACCCGAACATGTCTGTAGCAACAGTTGATCTCTTTTTTCCTCACCCAATTAATCCCTCAGGGCAGGAATGAGAAATAGAACAGGAATCCAAAACAACAACAGCAACAACAAAATCACTAATACAAAAAAAATCCAAAGTGATCTATTTAAAAGTGTGTCGGTTTTATTTCTACAGTACCTAAGGCTTCCTATATAACCAGAGTAATACGACATAATATGTAAAGTATGTTATTATAAATTTACTTTGTTCTAACTGGTTTCCAACTAAAGAAGGGGAATGTGGAACACTTGGGATGTGGAGAAAGTGACATTGTGCTTGAACACCTTCTAGGTATGAAGCCAGGTATGAAGATTTGGTGCCCTTCAATAAAATGGACAACATGACACACACAAACACACACACACAGTCACAGAACACGATTACACTGAATAACAGCATTGTAATGTAGACAAGGATTGATGAAACATTTGAGCCATTACAAATAACGGCGTCCCCAATGACACCGTTTCTCCTCTAAGCCATGCCCCCTACTTGCTACATTATACACATATAACTGGAGAGAAGAGCTTTAAAGCGAAGACAGGAACTCAGGAGATCAGGAATTAGACATCATGGGAATGGGGTAGAAATCTACCAACCTAAAGCAAGAACTAAGAAAAAAAAATTCCCAGAATCGTCTACATTTGTTCTTAAGGTCAGATCCGAAAACCAGTTATGGTTTTGTGTGTGTTGTGTGTCATGGATACATGTACACACAACATTTTGAAGCCATGCTGTGCTAACAAGACATTCAGAGTCAGCCTGGAGTGTAGATAATTATTCAGTTCACATTTGTTTGTTGTGTGTGTGTGTGTGTGTGTGTGTGTGTGTGTGTGTGTAACTGCAGACCAGTATCTAAGGCAGACCATTCATTAGCCTAACTCAGCTGGCAATACGAGCCTGGCTACAGCTTTACCAGCTCACCATATTATATTACAAAGTACACACACACACACACACAAGCTACAGACACGGTTGACCGTCCCTCAGTGAGCATTTAAAAGTGTTAAAAGTGTTGTGGTTACCTGCACGAGTCTTGAAACTACAGTAAGAATTGTGTGTCGTTTCGGGGTGTGTGGTGTATTTGATGTCGCAGCACTCTGGTGTGTCTGAGGAGCAAACGTCCAGGCTGGTTAGTAATTTAGTTGCACAATTAACGTTGTCATTTTGTAGTCATGCATTTGTTAAAAATTGCTGTCATACTCATACAATTTTCAAAAATCAGGAAAGATTCTTAAAGTCAAAATGATATAATATTTGTTTCTGTGTGTGTTTGTGTGTGTGTGTGTGTGTGTGTGTGTGTGTGGCAGATGGCCTCTCCCTTCACTGAGCTGGAGTGCTACATCATTCTTTTTTCTCTGTTCGTCTTCAGTCTGTTTACGTTGCATGGCATGATCCATGAGCGATGTATACCTTCGAACGGTACAGGTATTAACATCACATCTTCAGTAGTGTTTACAAAACTCGTAGACACAAAACACAAAGCAGGTTTTCCACCTTTCAGAAAAGAAGAAGAACCCAAAAACTGGGATTAGAGGATCATGTATTTGTTGAACATCCCGTTCCAGAATTAGTCATTTAAAAATAAACTCCAGTCTTCTGTGAAGGCATGTAATAGATGTAGGAATGAGGCTGTTGTTAAATTTGGGATCATTCATTTGTTAGTGAGAATCATTTGTTCTGCCTCCAACATAATGGCTGCGGTCTGAGGAAGAACCAGCACATCTTTGTGATGGTCAGGGGTGCACATACATTTGGCCATATAGTCATATTATGTAATAACAAGGTTTAGAAAGAGGAAAGAGATTGCACATGGCCCTTAGGAAAAATATAAAGCAACAAAAAACTATTATTATTAAAATTATGCTCTCTCTCTCTCTCTCTCTCTCTCTCTCTCTCTCTCTCTCTCTCTCTCACATACACATTCTATCCCTTTCTTGCTTGTTCTAGCTAAAGAAATACCCCAAGAACATCAAGAACCGCTCATAGTCTGAGCCTCGGCCTCATTTGGAATGACTGGATCAACAGTTACGCCAACAGACTTTTTTTATACGTAAATTTTATACGTAACTCCAGGGTTTCCTTACGCCGTATCTCAAACCCGGATTCTGATACTGCACTTTATATCCGTCAGCAGACTGATAATGGGAGCGTGGTTATATTTGACCAAAAGGGCATGTCTGAAAGGTGCGTGTGTGTGTGTGTGTGTCATGCTGATGTGGTTTACTGGCTGCTCTAAAAACCTCCTAGAAGAAGTATTTTTGTAAGAAACTCTAAAATATTTTTTACGTGAATTTAGGATTTTTCATTCTGAAGGTAAAAGATTCTACATATCTCTCGCTGTCTTTCACACACACACACACACACACTCACACACACACACACACACACACACACACTGAGCTCACAATTTTGACTGAAAATTGACTCAGACATGTAGATATGCAAAATTTTTGTATGTCCTTAAAACTACATTTTTTTTGTCTTTTTGTTGTGCTATTAAATTTTGTTCAACTTTATTATATTCAGTCAGATGTAATGAGTAATTTGTGGTTTGTCTTGCCTTCTTTGATTATAAAAGAGTCAGATGTGCTATGTAAATAGTGTGTGTGTGTGTGTGTGTGTGTGTGTGTCTGTGTGTGAGTGTGAAAGCAATGGAGACACTTGTTTTCGACATTGTGCATATGTCAACAGAGGCCTTAGGGGACTACAGGGAAAAGGGATACTCTGTGTTCAAGTGCTCCTGGAAGAATTTCCAATAATTATGAATCTTAACTATTTGTAAAATATACAGCAAGGTTCTTTTTTAATGCTTTTCTAAAATTCTGCTAATAATTACAACTTCGTCCTGTCAACCCTGGACGTGCCATGAAATCAGCATGGCAGCTTGATAAAGCCATAGATAGATGGATGGATGGATGGATAGATAGATAGATAGATAGATACTTTATTGATCCCAGAGGAAATTCATGACATGGTAATGCAAATATATTAGTTGAGTCTTTCCAACACAATTGAATTATAGCAAGCTTTAACTACGGTTTCATTCCTGCATTTTCCAAAATTTGTCCCTTAATACAAGGAGGCAGTGTAATCTCCAGCCATACTGGAGACCAGCCTTGGCATCGCGTTTCACATTTCGACGTTCATTAATATTGATCAGCTTTAAGGTCACGGCCATGTGAAGAGACAGAGAGCTGGTGGACAATTAAAAAAAAGGTTAAAAAGACTTTTTCAACATTTTAATTGAACAGTTAACATTTAAAGGTCTAATGCAAGATGTAGGAATTGTGAAACGTTGTTTTGTTGAAGTCTGGCATACAGCATGTATTGGTTAAGTTGCTGTCATTCAGAGGTTTAAAGTAGAATAAATTATAGTGTTTTTAGGTTGTTTTCACTCACACACATAAATGCACAAATTACACAAATTCCTCTACATATTATATACAAACAACTGTGTATATTTTATATTTCAGCATCCAAGCAAGTTTTTGTTTGTGTTGTAAGCAGGCATGTGTATGTGTGTCTGCGTAGAGTGTTATGGAGATTCCGTTCTCAGGATTTGAGTTGCTCTTCATAGTCGTAGCCATTACTGTGTTCTGCGTGTTCGGACTGGTTGCTATCTATACACGCAGCCAGCATGCAGACAACCAAGGTACTTAGACAACACGCACACACACACACACAGAGAAGCTTATTATTCCTTTGTATCTGTATGTTGACCGTTTGTGTGCATGTGTGTATGCAGGTGAAAGTGGTTTCACAGAGCAGAACCTGACCCGTCATAAGAGAAGGCTTAAAAGAAAACAGGAATACCAGCCATCAAGGGCATAAACTATCAGCTTCTGTAAACAGAGAACCTAACAAATATAATTTACGGGTTCATCTACAGCACCCACGAGGTAGTTTGTCTAACAAAGTGGCTAGGAAGTGTACACGGTACTGCTATACACACACTTATACCACTATAGTGCCAAAATAGGGACTGATTGGATTTTAAAAAAGTACCTTTTGCAGGGGTGTAAATGCAACACCAAAGTTTTGAATATGTGTAATGAGAATATACGTAAACAGATATTTGAATCGATTACAATGTTTAAGGTAAATAAAAACAGTAATTTTGGAATATGCAATCAGATCGAATTAATGTAGAACGACACAAACGGCCACAGGTATAGATGGGCAGGAAAATGGCCAATATGTATGTTCTTGTGGTTCAGGGATGAAATTATACAGCTTGTAGAATAGTTACATGTTGTGTATTAAAAGAAAAAGTCCTTATGTTGTATAGATACGCCTGGGTAAGAGAAATAAGCAATTGTACGAAAGAAGAAGTTGGGAGTGATTAAAATGTAAGCGGAAGTTTTTGTGGAAACGTGTGCGTTTATTTCCCACCTTTGTTCTATTTTCCAATTACAGTGGATTTCGATAGATAGATAGATAGATAGATAGATAGATAGATAGATAGATAGATAGATAGATAGTTAGATAGATAGATAGATAGATAGATAGATAGATAGATAGATAGATAGATGTGGACTGAATACTAAACCAAGCGCACTGATTGGTTTTCTGGTCCAGATCCAATGTTCTTTTTTTTTTGCAGCATGTATGCTGACTGTAACAAAACAGTTTGTCATTTGTTTACTCACAGATAATGGCACGTTACTTCAGTGTAGTGAATCTTTTTTATGTATATATTTGCCTTTTTATTGGACAGAATGGATCAGAGATTCATAGATTTTCCGCAAGAGCAGCGAGAGTTGGATCAGGGCATGTTTGTGAATGAGAATTTAAGGTGCTTCGCAATTAGAAGGTTTGACAAATTAATAGAACATAAAAAAAACAACCAGGTAAAAAAAATAAATTTAAAAAAATGAAAAACTCGCAAATATTTTTTTGTATTGACCTCCTTATTTTGCTCTGTTAACACATTATACTGTATTTATATGTATATATATTTTGTTAGATAGCATAAAAAGTAGAAAGAAGGAGTTTGAAGTAGGACATGACATCTTATGCCCTATAATCTCTTGTCTCTTGTTGTGCTGGCTGTATGAACTCTATCCTCCCAGCTCCGGACTAGTCAGTGCTGGTTTTTAACGCAAGCACCACAATAACCCATAATAAATTCACATCCATGTCAACAAAACGTATTCATTTACTTAACTTATACAAAATAATCCTATTCATGACTCTACTGTTAAAATGTGTAGATCATTCTCGAAGTCACTTAGCAAATGACTTTTATTTTCAGCTAAAAATTTCATTTCCCCCAGTTTTATTTTACTATTTAAAAAAAAGCAGTATAGATCATTGCATTACTTTGATATGTGATATGTCTTAATACTAATACGCGTTAACTTGTGGATAACTGTGAATATACTGTCCTCTGCTGGCGTCATTCATTATGGTTAGAAATTAATGTATATGTTTATATACGTGTACATATATGTATAGTAAATGATATATACTATCAATCAATACACTATCAATAGTTTCATGTAATTTGTTCAATTTATACACCAACCCTCATTACACGTATCAGATCTATCTACGGTTCATTCATTCATTCATCTTCTACCGCTTATCCGAACTACCTCGGGTCACGGGGAGCCTGTGCCTATCTCAGGCGTCATTGGGCATCAAGGCAGGATACACCCTGGACGGAGTGCCAACCCATCGCAGGGCACACACACACTCTCATTCACTCACGCACTACAGACAATTTTCCAGAGATGCCAATCAACCTACCATGCATGTCTTTGGACCGGGGGAGGAAACCGGAGTGCCCGGAGGAAACCCCCGAGGCACGGGGAGGACATGCAAACTCCACACACACAAGGTGGAGGCGGGAATCGAACCCCGACCCTGGAGGTGTGAGGCGAACGTGCTAACCACTAAGCCACCGTCCACCCCGTCTAGCTACGGTTCTTTCTATTAAATTAAGATCTAAACATGTCAATATGGCATGCCTATCTAAAAAGTGTATAAAATATAAATGAACACTGTTAAATCAGGCTTTCAGAATGACTAATAAAATCCAACTTGTTTATTTACATTATGCAATAATGAAATTAGTAGTCTAACAGTTAACTAATGGTTTGGACATAAAGCAGAAGCTCAGATTAGTTAATGTGACACTGGTTATTTAAATCTCTCTAGCATCAGTCAAGTCGAAATGTCGAACCTGATATGACTGTCAGGCGGTTGTTAGTGCTAGACAAGCTGGTTTGAATATTTCAGAATTTGAAATTGATCTCATGAGATTTTTTTGATAGTTAACACAGAATAGTGTGGGAAAAAATTCCAGAAGAAACTTCTTACAACAATGGTGAGCAGAAAAGCATCTCAGGATGCACAATAACAAAATCTAAAGAAAGAATCTCAATAAAAGTGTCAGTTCACAGGAAACCAGTGACCCAACTTGCAATTCAGTTGGGTGATGATGATGATGATGATGATAATGCGTCCTATCGCATAGCACAAGTCATCCCAAACTGCTCTTATGGACACAATTGTGAGTTCGGTGAACTTCAGTGGTCACCAGATGTTCTTCACTGGTCACCAGATGTTCAATATCTAATCGAGAAATTATGGGATTCAATCAACATTGGAGCAGAATCTTAAATGAATTTAAAGGAAAGACCTTGTGGAATCTGTGGCATGAGGAATTTTCAAAAGCAAAGGGGCGGTTCTAATCCAGTGTGTGTGTGTGTGTGTGTGTGTGTGTAAGAGAGGAAGAAGGGGGTGTGGTTTGTGAGCTTGTTTCCTGGTAGTAACTATATAGGCATTGTAAAGTCTTGTGTGTGTGTGTGTGTGTGTGTGTGTATGTGTGTGTGTGTGTGTGTGTGTTGTAAACTTGAAGAGGAGGTTTAATTGAAGGTTAAGGAGGAAGGAAGCTTATGGTAGGATGTCGCTCTTATCTGCTCGAGGAACAATCAATAAAGTTCAATACTGATAAAACTTCCTGTCAGCGGCTCACTCAATGCCTGTATGACTGAACACACTTGACACCAACAATAACAAGTTCACTTTGAACTCACTCTTAGGCACACAATGTGTGTGTTTGTGTGTGTGTGTGTGAGAGAGAGAGAGAGAGAGAGAGAGAGAGAGAGCAGTATTCTATCTATTCTATATATAACCTACAGATCCCTGATCTCTGCTGTACATACAGAGAGTAGAACCAGACTTTGGCTCAACGTCACACCCAACAGTACACCCATGCACACAACCTGCCTTATGTCAACATTTCAAGCTGGTGGGGGTTGATAACAGTGTGGGAAATGCTTTCTTGGCACATAAAGGCCACAAATCAAGCATCAAGTATTGTAGAAAAGATCCACGAGAAAGAAGGCAGATTTTTATTTTTTTCTTCTTCATTTCATTTTGACCTAAGAATAACTTTTTGATTAGAATTTCACTTTACCTCCTTGAGGTGAAAGAACCTAAAACAAACGCTTGAGACAAACGCTAAAACTGACACGTGATACCAAAAGCACTGACTAATCACCATCAAATCAATAAATAACGTAGCTGTATACTCTAACCAGTAGGTTTAAATACGTTTCTATCGGTGCGTTCATCGGGAAAGTTTCACACAACTGGCAAGCTGAAGTGGTGTCGAGAGTTTTTTTGAATATTTTTAATCGATTCACAAAGACACTTTTGCTGAGCGAATTCTCAGGATTGTAAAAAAGTCGTAAAGGATTCGGATAAATACTCTTACCTTAAAGACAATACCATGCCACAGAAACCTGAAACAAACAACAAAGGACAAGTAAGGTGATACCTGTGGATTTGCCGGCTTGAGAATCTTTGGAGTCGAGAGCCTACCATGAACAAAAGTACTGTTTGTATTGGAGGATTCCACTGAGGAAATCACTGCAATCCAAAAAAAAAACAACAACAACAACAAAAAAAAACATTGCTGCACTTTTTATTATTGCTAGACACTACCTATATGTTATATAGTGAAAAATTAGTTTTACTGTTTTTTTAGGAAATATAACTCAACATATAGGAAGGATGTCATTAAATATGTCGGAACTTAGAGCCCGTCTCCAAGTCGGCACATATCAGGGTGAATTATACTGATATACTTTATAATACTTTTATACTATATAATTGTTACTTAAACTTAATTTACTGATAGCACTAACATTAATACGAATTAAAACAATGGGAAAGCTCCTCAGACCTGGATGAGAATGAGCAAACTTCTTTATTGTGGTCAATCAGCTAACAATTCTCTAAGAGAATTTGCCAATTTGAAAGTAACAAAAGAAATCCCAAAAACCCAAAAAAAGAGCATCTTCATGAAGAGCATCGGCATGCAAAAACAAAAAAACCCTCAGGACGGTCCTGCAAAGTAACGTTTTTTTTTACACATACACATTTGGCCCCAAAAATTCTCCTCTATATATACGCTTCCAAGCGCCTTCTTATTGGTTCCCCTCCTCACAGACCCGTTTTCATTTCACCTTATCATTATGTCACCTTATTTACCGGAATCATCTCATATGTTTTTGTAACGTCCTGTTCCTTACAATCCCCTTGTTTTTCCTTCACCTTTTGCCCATATGCCCATTTATGGATTTTCCTCCCCTTAGTTCCCCGGGGCCCAGGTCCGGGAGCCCAGGCCTGTGACCCTGGGTCTTCTTCGTTCGACATAACAATTATGTCTAAACAACAATTTTGTTATTAAAAGTGTGCTCAAAAAAGAGCCTCACTCCCTGGTCGAAGTTACATTTGCCTCTAAGTTTTTCCATGCCAGACGTCCTGAAGATTAATCCTTCATTCAACTACAATGGGTAAGTTTCTCCTTTGCTATTTTCTTCTATACATGATTTTTAATGATTATAAGTCACTCTATGAGTCTGGTTTATGTCAAAAGTTATTATGTTAACAGAAAGCTCTTATCTATTTGTCATCTTATGTTGTCACTATTGCTAAAACTTTTGCTAAACTATTGCTGCTATACTGTTGCTTGTGTACACAAAAAATGGAGTGCTTTGATGACTCCTCTAAACTGCTAAAAGCTTCAACTTTGTTTTGATCTCATGTTATGATCTCAGCCTGTCCTTGCTCAGGCTGGACTTGTTTACACTTATCTCAAGCTCCCGTTCCTCTATCTCCTCTAACTCCCCTTATCTCCCCTCAGATCCTTCGCGTCAGCCAGCTCATCCTGGTCGCCCCATCATGTCCTCACCTCACCATCCTCGTCCTTCTCCCTACCCAAGGCCAGTGCCCGCTGATGTCATGGAGAGCTATCGCCGCTTCCAGCTACTTCATATCACCCATGAGCTCATTACGTGTCTGGAACAGCTCTGTTCTCCTGACCTCCCGAGCATCCTCATCTGCTGTTCCATATTGTGAGGGGGCCTCTTACTAGCACTTCCTCGACTCAAACCCCTCTACCTAACCTCGTGGACCAGAGAACCCAAACTGATGGCTGTCCTTATGACCCTGTTTCCACATTATTCCATCCCCTGTCTATAATAGACAGTCCACCTTCTGATATTTATTATTTATAATAAATTTTTCACTTCCAACTCTTCATAGATAATGGATCCATCTATCCATCCATTTTCTGTACACAAGATCACATGGAACATGGAATCTATCCCGAGAGATGCAGTGCACACTCTGGATAGGGTGCCAATACTTTAAAAATCACGCACAATCACACACAACAATACCACAGCAAATTAATAATAATAAAAAAAAAAAAAAACAGAAAACACTATGATCTCGACTGTTAATACGACTGATGCAACCTCAATAGATCGAACCATTTTGTTCTTGCGTTCACTAAAAATGTTAGCTAGCTATAATAGTTCGCTAAAATGATCTAATACCACGGTGCTGTTGAATTCTAGCATCTGATTGGTCAGAAGGTGGTTGACTTATTTTCTGTAAAATAAAGAAAAATAATCACTGGTTAATGATTAATTAGTTTTCTGTGTGTCAACGTTGTTATAAGCTTGTGAAGCAAGCCATTGCTACAGCAGAGGTTGTTAGAACGTTGCAGGAACGTCATGCAACGTTTACTAACCCACCATCGGTTTCCTTGTGTGTAAGCCGATGTATTACGTTTACAAATATGTACATGAAGTAAAGCTAAATAAATTTCATTCACATTTCCTTATAAATATAAACATAAGTACATTTTAGTTTGCACAATATTCGCGCAACCGTGAAACAGTTGACTTTTCCACAACGTCACACTTTCATCGAGAAGCCGCTGAGGATCCGTTGTCCTGAGGATTACGTGAAGCAGAAAACTCTCTGAACTCTCCTTTTTTCATTCATTCATTCATTCATCTTCTACCGCTTATCCGAACTACCTCAGGTCACGGGGAGCCTGTGCCTATCTCAGGCGTCATTGGGCATCAAGGCAGGATACACCCTGGACGGACTGCCAACCCATCGCAGGGCACACACACACACTCTCATTCACTCACGCAATCACACACTACGGACAATTTTCCAGAGATGCCAATCAACCTACCATGCATGTCTTTGGACAGGGGGATGAAACCGGAGTACCCGGAGGAAACCCTCGAGGCACGGGGAGAACATGCAAACTCCACACACACAAGGTGGAGGCGGGAATCGAACCCCGACCCTGGAGGTGTGAGGCGAATGTGCTAACCACTAAGCCACCGTGCCCCCCCTATTTTCTATTTCTATCGATTATACAAATTATACACTGGATTATACAAAAAATTCAAACAAAATCATGCTAAGCTAATATAAGTTTTTTATATTTAATGTTTGAAACATGGATCCATTTTAAGGGCTACACAAAGGCTAAATCATATCTCTATCATGGAATCACCCAAATAACTTTAAGACCTTTTAGTGATTGATTATGGGTTAAATGTCTTACATAATACCATTGTGAGGTATGTGTGTGTGTGTGTGTGTGTGTGTGTGTGTGTGTGTGTGTGTGTGTGTGTGTGTGTATCATTGAAATCAGTAACCTACACTTCTCAGCAGAGGGACTATTTAAAGAGGCAGGTTAATCCTGGTAATGACATCTAATCCCTAACAAAGTAAACATTTCAACACAGACTAAGAAACAGACAGGACAGACTGACTGACACACACGCATGCACACACACACACACAAACACACACACGTGCCAGACTCAGTGGCTGCACCTGTCATTATATTTTTGGTGAAATGGTTAATCATTTTGTGATAGATCTTATAATTTGGTTGTAGTTTCTTCCTCATTCTCTCTCTCTCTCTCTCTCTCTCTCATTCTCTCTCTCTCTCTCTCTCTCTCTCTCTCACCCAGCACACACACACACACACACACACACACACACACACACTTAAGTCTAGTACTGAAGGTTACTAGTGTCCAGGAGTACCAGGTGTCTGGGACTAACAATGCAGCCTCATTACCAT